>NC_057813.1:237802894-237848808 GCF_018294505.1 Triticum aestivum
CTCCAGTGGTTGGGTTAAGGATGGCGTCGACGATGCGGATCTGCGGCCGTGGATGGGGCGTCAGAAGCTGCTCCGGTGGTTGGGTTAAGGGTGGTGTCGATGATGCGGATCTGCGGCCATGGACGGGGCGTCAGAAGCTGCTCCGGTAGGTTGGATGAGGGTGCGAGGAAGCGGATCTGAGGCCGTGGACTTGTGAGTTGGCAAAGCGGCCCCGGTACGGTTGAGAATAGTATAGGTGAAGCTACTCCGGTAGGGTTGATGCTGGTGTCAGCGAAGCGGCTCCGGTAGGGTAGAGGAAGGTGTCGGCGAAGCGGCTCTAGTAGGGTTGAGGAAGGTGTCAGCGAAGAGGATCAGAGGCCGTCAACGGGGGCATCGGTGGGGCGGCTCCGGGGGGTGTGGACGAAGCGTCTCCGGTGGGGAGTATGAATGAGCCGATGCAGATGCGCGGGGGTTGACGAGAGTACCGGCGAAGCAGATCCGGCGCCGTGGACAAGGCCGGCACTGAATGGGCTGTGGTACGGTGGTGGATGAGCAGTCTACTTGTTTCTAGGGGAGGTGGGAGGGGTAGATGCAGCCGTAGAAGCAGATCCGGCGAGGTGGACGCCGCTGGCAGTGAATGGGCTATGGTACGCCGGTGGATGAGCAGTCTAGGGTTTCGAGAGGGTAGGGGAGAAAGGGCGATGAAGTACGGACGACATGATGTAAGATGCTCTGGTGCTGTGGAGTTAGTCGTTTTTGCGGGAGGGGGAGAGGAAATGGGGGTGCCGTGTAGTGGGGGGAACCGGAAGTTACCAAAGCAGCCCCGACCTATCATGTAGATGAGGGCGGTATTGTAAATGTTGGTCTCCATGCACCAAGGACAAAAGGGGGATTTCACATGCTAAAGGTGGCGGAAATTTTAGAAGGAGGCGGGAGATTTTGCCGCCCGCGGGATCGTTTGTATCCAGTTTCAACTAATTTTGGACCGTGCTAGCAGGAAGGTCATGCTAGACTGTGTACACGGGGCACGCGTCAGCAGTTAATAACTGGTGTGAAGTCCACCCCAGAAAAAAAGATAATAACTCGGGATGATGCGCCGATAACTTGGACGTTCACACGGGCGCGGCCAATCGTGCGGGTGTAGTGGCGCGTTCACAAAAAAGGGATCAAACGCTCAGCCTATGTATTTCTCGTGTAAATAGATAATTTAGTGCCATTGGTTATTTACTTTAAACATAATGCATTGACGTGTTACTGTAGAGGCGCACAAAAAGAAATGGATATTGTAGTTAGCTATTTAAAAGTGTTACCTCATATGATTACATAGCCTCCATTTCATAAATTGCGTACCCGTTGAATTCATATATGAATATTACATATATTACTTCAAAATAGAAACTTAAATCATCCAAGCCTAATGAATTTGAATGCAAGAGTAACAATGGTGCATGTGCATGATAGCTACATTGGTTGTTTGAAGAAACATCACTGTAACTTTGACATGCACAACTGAAAAAGGTTTATTTAAATAGAAAAAATGTGATATGTGAGTGTCCAATCTTTATAGCGTTGAATCGATATTGAACCTTTGGCCACGATACGAAGTAGATATTCACTTATGTTCAAGCGATGCACGTCCATGATCGCTAGATAGTGATACGTGAATGAATTGTGCAATATCTCTCACACACATACATATCTCATTTCCCTGTGGGCATCGGAATCACACACGCGCACTTTGTGTATTTCTCTCCCTCCGTCAGGGTTAAATTCGTCTTTCTACCCCGTCCTACAAGTCTCTCACACAGAAACACACACGCTCTCTATGTCTAACACGCCCACCCCTTTAATTCTGCCCACCCACAACCACTAATGTCTCAAAGTATAATAATGTCTCTCACACATATGCTATCTACCTATCCCTTACTATAGCTAGATATGTGTCACACAAACTCCTTCTCCCTACTAGCAAGATGCCCATGTGCGTTGCACGGAACATCAAGATGCATTTGTATGAGAAGTTTATCTTGTGGGAGAAAAGGATGAATGAGGGAATGCCTTATTTGCAAATGCGGAGAGGGGTGTGAGTATCTTTTTGCAAAATTGCTATATTGCGGGATGGCAGGAACACCATCATCACCAACTCTATTTTTTTATAAGAGTAGAGATATGTGAGTGTCACTGCCCCCTCCCCCACACAAACACCCACACTTCCCAACACCGAAGGAGTAGGGTGACACCTCGATCTTGATACTAATCTATCAACTGGCTTCTCTCTCAAACATACACACACACACACACACACACTACCCGACACCGAAGGAGTAGGGTGACACCTCGATCTTGATACTAATCTATCGACTGGATTCTCTCTCAAACATACACACACACACACACTACCCGACACCGAAGGAGTAGGGTGGCACATCGATCTTGACGATAATCTATCGACTCCTCTTTCAAACACACAAACACACACACTCGCTAGTTGTGCCTCTGTGCCTACCGCACACACTCTCGATACTTCTTTCTCTCCCTCCCCCCCAACAATGACAGCAGAAGGGTGACAGCTCGATCTGATCATAATCTGTCAATTGGTTTCTCTCTCAAACATTGTGTCTCGGTGCCTCGCTCAGTATCCCCCTCGATATGTAGACTTCTGGACGCTGAACCCAGTGTGCCTTGTTTTTACCGGCCTCATGTGATAGTTTTCACCCTATTTTATGTTAATTAACAAGGCAACCTTTTCTTTGTTACTACTAGTGAATCTGAAATCATTCGGGGCAGACATAAAATATATCACTTCAACCCAATTATCGCAGCAACTATTTTAAAAGAAATTAGCTAGCTGCCTGTGCGTTGCACGGAACATCAAGATGCATTTGTATGAGTAGTTTATCTTGTGAGAGAAAAGGCTGAACGAGGGAATGCCTTATTTGCAAAGGTGGAGAGACGTGTGGGTATATTTTTGCAAAATTGCCATAGTTTCTTTCCTATCCGTTAGATATAAATCCGACAGCCTATATTGCAGGATGGCACGCACACCATCATCACCAACTCTGTTTTCTAATCCCTTCGTCCGAAAATACTTGTCATCAAAATGGATAAAAATAGATGTATCTAAAACTAAAATACGTCTAGATACATTTCCTTTTATCCATTTTTATGACAAGTATTTCCGGACGGAGGGAGTATTTGTCTTTTTAGAGATTTCAACAAGTGACTATGACCGGACCTTACCAACATACTCAAAAAAGTAGTCCATAATTTTGATGTTACCCTCTTTTCTTGGCGGTGCAGTGCCATCTGGATACCTCATAAATAAATCAAGGACAAATCTGACCCCTTCCTGAAAAGACATACGTAGCAAAATGAGTGAATCTACACTCTAAAATATGTCTACATACAGATCCGTATGTGGTAGTCCATTTGAAATCTTAAAAAGACAAATATTTAGGAACGAATGGAGTATATATAAGAGTAGACATGGAGATATATCTCCAGCATGGTCTACAACAAAAATGTGCTGGGCTGGTTAGCGCCGGATGCTCGCAACGCGATGACATGAGTTCGAATTCTGTCTTGTAACTTTAGATTTGCATATTATATATTACTCTACTTATTTAATATATACTTCTTTCCCTACTGTACTGACAGTGGAACCCACAGAGTACTTAGAATATTAAGGATGGACTTGTTTCTTTTTAACTTTCTGTACGAAGCTGTAGCTACCCTACAAGTCACGTGTACACTGTACATGCAATTAACTTTTTATAGAGGGACAATCATACTGGCAATTAACTCAAATCGATTGGATGTCACTCTATTATTTCCAGTATAAAGAGCATCTCCAACGGCAGCCGACAAATTTCCTCCCGCTTCCTTCCGCGGAGGACGACATCAAACGCGAGTGGCATACATTTTTACAACTCTAACCAACCAGATGAAATTCGTGCAAACACGGACTGATTTCTTATAAGCATGAAGGATTTCGTATAAAAAAGCTGGATCTTCATATAAACACGATGGATTTCATTACATTTACATGAACTAAGAGGTGCCAATCCGGCTCTCTTGTATAATCAATACTCCCTCCGTCCGGAAATACTTGTCCTAGAAATGGATATATCTAGACTTATTTTAGTTCTAAATGGCCACCTGCGGATCCCTTTGTCTTCCTCATGTCCGTCAGACACTTGCGGGGTCGACTAAGGTCCTCGAACGAGACGAAGCAGCAAAGAAACCACCTGAATCTGCGGTCGTCGCCTCAGCGGTGGCCTTCATGGGTCCCAAGTGGCGGCGGCCTCCCATGTTCTACTTCTCCTCGATGATGGCGGCGGACCGGGAGAAGCTGGCCACCGACTCGTTGCTCTCCACGCACCCAGCTTCTGTGTCTGCCTGCATGGCGCTGCCGCAGGCACGGGAGGCGCGCCCACAGACACGGGAGGCGCGGCCACCGCAGACACTGGTGGCGCGATATGACGCGGCAGCGACGGCGCCCGTACCGGCGTGCTCGCCACCGTGCCGGCGTGGAGCAACTCGCCACTCCTCATCGAGCTAAACTGGAGCGGCGAGTTGCTGAACCACGTGCCTGCTTGGCGCAGCAACTGGCTCCGTCGGGCCAAGCGAGGTTGGTGAAGCACTGAGCAGCCTCGCCCGTATCCGGAGGGCTCGGCGGGCCACCCAGCCGGGTAATATGCCGGAGAACAGCTCATCGGAAGGGTGGAGAAAATGGTGAAGGAGGAGATGGGGGAGCGAAAGAGGGGTGCGATTCTTGCCCGCTATCTGTCTGGCCTCGTGTAAATAGAGGGTGGACGGTAGGAGCTTGGCCGGCGTCTGGCCTCGTTTAAACTGAGGGCGGACGGGAGGAGCTCCGCCGGTGTTTTTTTTTGACTGTAAACTGTGGGGAAAACCCGCATAGCATATCAAAACTTTATTATTAAAGCTAGACAACAGTTACAACAACATGATTACAAGAGGTAACCGAAAGGAGAGGAGAAAAAAATAAGAATAAGAAAAGAAAAGGCTAAAATTTAAGGTGGCAAGAAAGAAATCCACTTGAGTAACTCATCCTTGTATCCAGATTTGATTCGATGCTGCATCAGAGTAAGATCATGCCTGAAAGCTCCTCTCCATTTGTTGATACTTGCCCTCTCACCTCTGAACACTTTGGCATTTCTGATGATCCAGATATTCCAGTAGGCAATAAATACTACTTCATTGAAAAAGGGCTTATCAAAACTTCTCCTTGCCTGGATGACTAGGTCAGACATTGTGGTTCCAGCCGACCAATCGATCTGCAAATAATTCCAAACTCTGACACTGAAATTGCAGTTAAAGAAAAGATGGTCTCTGGTTTCTCTCACTTGAAGGGGGCATAGCCTACAAGTAACACCATCATCCATGTGGCAGTGCCTTCTATCAACCATATCCTTAGTGTTGAGTCTATCCATGATGAGCATCCATGCAAAAACCTTGATCTTGATAGTGCAAGAGGATTTCCAGATCCAGCACAGCAAGTGGTTGAATGTTTCATTCTGAAAAACATGACCATAGAACAGCTTAGGTTTGTAAACCTTTGAAGAGCCCTGCCAGAACCATAAATCCTTACAAGTGTCATCTCTTGTATGGGAGACCAACATATTTCTTATCAAGTTTAGCTCATCAAAAGCTTGGGCAGACAAAGGTAGGTGAAAGTGTTGGTACAAGTCTATTGAATTGAAGATGTCCTTAATAGAAATCCATGGATCCTCTAGACTGCAAGCTAGAAACTTCATTGCCAAGATTCCAGTTATCAGACCAAAAGAGAGCAGTGTCCCCAGCATTGACCTGCACCCAGGAGCAGTCCCTAAAATTCTGCAAGACCTTACAAATATCCTTCCACCAAAAAGAGCCACAAGAAGTTGTTCCCTGGGGCATGCCATCATGATAATATGAGTCCCAAATTAAGGACACCCAAGGTAGGTCTTTCCTGTTGAGAAAGTTACTAGCATGCTTGAGAAGCAAAGCCACATTTTGAACACCTAGGTTCAAAATACCAAGACCACCCTTGTTTTTTGGTCTACAAATCAAATCCCAAGCAGCAAGAGATGGAGCAGGCTCCTCCCTATTTTTTCTCCATAGACATTGCCTTTGAATTCTTTCCAACTGCTTGAGGATTCCAGCAAGAACAGCCAGGCTGCCCATAAAGAAGATTGGCATGGAAGACAAGGCAGAATTTAAGAACTGCAGCCTCTCACCTTGATTAAGGAAGGAGGAGCTGGCAGTCATTCTCCTCTCCATACAATCCACAAGAGGCATAAAGTCCACCATCTTTGGCCTTGTAGTACCCACAGGCAGACCAAGGTAAGTAAAGGCATCTTTCCAATTTGGCATCCAAAAGCAGAAGCAAGCTCAGTCATGACTGCATTTTCAACATTTATAGGAATGATAAAAGATTTATGGTAGTTGACATCAAGACCTGTGGACTGAGAGAACACCAACAGCATATCCTTCAGTGCTAGGAGTTGTTGCCTGTCAGCAGGTAGGATGATCAGAGTATCATCGGCATATTGAATGATAGGGTAGTCTTGATCATGGCAGGGAATAGGTAACTTTAGGATCCCCTTGCTGAACATATCATTGATCACTGTTTGTAGAAGATCAGCATCTATCACAAAGAGAAGAGGAGAAACAGGGTCCCCCTGTCTAACTCCTTTTTTGCAAACAAACTTCCTCCCAGGCACACCATTCAAAAGGACAGAAGAAGTACCAGTGGCAAGTAACTGCTTCATCCATAGTATCCACTTTTCATTAAAACCTTTGTCCCTTAGGATTTGGAAGATAGCTTCATGCTCAACAGAGTCAAAAGCCTTCTCAAAGTCCAATTTGAGGATCACAATTGACCTCTTTGACTGATGGCATTGATGCAGATATTCAAAGGTCCAACCAATGCAGTCCTGAATTGTTCTGCTCTTAATGAAACCATACTGATTCTTATGAATGCATTTCATAATTATCCTCTGAAACCTATTGGCGACCATCATAGAAAGGAACTTCAGACCCATGCTTGTTAGAGAAATAGGCCTATAATCCCCCACTTCCTCCGGTGATAGTTTCTTGGGTATCAGAGTAATGAAAGAGCTATTAATATTGTCCAGCACTGCAGTCCCCTCATGAAAAGCATGAGCCAGATCATAGAAATCAGATGATATGATGTGCCAGCACCTCTTGAAAAATAGACCATTAAAACCATCAGGTCCAGGTGCTTTATCCACAGGCATGTGCTTGACCACATCATCTATTTCCTCTTTTTCAAAAGGCTTAGTAAGCAAATCTAGGCCATCCACTGGAATTATTAGAGATGCTAAATCAAAACCCATTGCAATCCCTCTAGAAGTGCCCATTCTGTTCTTGAAACAGCTCCAAATAATTCCAGCCATTTGATCATGGTCAGAGACCACAGAGCCATCAGGTAATTTAAGACTAGCAATTGAATTTCTCCTGTGCCTCTCAGTGGCCATGGCATGAAAAAACTTGGTGTTCTCACCCCCAACCTTAATATACCTGATAGTACATCTCTTTTTCCAGTACATGCAGTGCAGGTGCAAAAGCTTTTCCAAATGAGCCTTCACAATTTTCCTGAAATTGAACTTCTGTCTAAACAAGGGCCTCCATTCCTCCAACTCATCTAAAAGGAAAACCACATGATTACACTTGCTAATCAACAATTTTAACTTGGAAACATTCATTTGCCATCTCTTAAGGCACATTCTTAGATGCTTAAACTTGTCAGCAATCTTAGCAGTAATGTGAGTCTTCCTAGATGGGGTTAGCCAAGATGATTCCACACACTCCATAAAGCCCTCTAGTTCCAACCAATAGTTTTCAAATCTAAAGAGATTTGATTTAGGTATGGTTGTCTTGATTGAAACTAAACAAGGGATATGGTCAGAGGCAGTCCTGGCCAGAGGCAATACTTCAGTCATTGGATAGGCAGTGATCCAATCTACTGAGGTGAAGAACCAGTCTAACTGCTCCAGAAGAGGGATGTCCTGCATATTGGACCAAGTGTATGATCTACCTTTAATTGGCAATTCAAGAAGTCCCAAATGTCCAATAACCTCATTGAAGATGAACATATCATTTATGTCCCCACCAGGTAAGTTTCTATTGTCCACTGACCTAAGGAAATTGAAGTCACCAAGCAATAACCAGTGCTCATCAATAGGGATACAGAGATTATATAGCCAGTTTATAAAATTGTCCCTTGCTTCCCCCTGACAGGGACCATATACAACAACCAAGGTCCAACTATCATTATTCTGCCTGGAGGTAAACTTAATCACAACAGCAAATTGCTGAACTTCAATTAGATTTCCAATAAAAACATTTGAATCCCAAACCACCAAAATACCACCAGAAGCCCCTATTGAAGGGGAGCAAGCAAAAGAGTCAAATCTCTTAGGGCAGAAACTTTTGATTGATCTGGAATCGAAAGATGAGCATTTAGTTTCCTGCCAGCTGGCTATAGAGCATTGACATTCCTCAATTTTTTGCCTGACAGCTCGCTGCCTAGCTTCAAAGTTCAAACCTCTAACATTCCAGCACAACACATTCCAGTTTCTACATGAATTACTCATTAAAACATATACTAGGCAGCATAACCCATATGACACACAATGTCACATGTCCAAAATAACAGAACAAAGTCTGACCCACCACACGGACATAAGAAAGTTTATGACATAACTGACATACATAAAGCATAAGAGCGGCAAACTTAGGGGCCTGCCAAACCCAGAAGTCCAGGAGCAGGCTAAACATCAGGATCGACGGAGGCAGAAGCAGGTGGGTCCACCATAAGTGCATCCACAGAGAGGAGAGTGGCATCAATTTCCAACTCTCTCCCTATTTCCTGAAGCCGCACAATCGGAGTCGCCAGGGGGATTTCTTCAGAAGCCTGCTCTTCAGACTCATGGGCCGTGAAGGGCTTTGCTCTGGGCTTCTTCTTCTTGGGCTGTATAGCAAGCTCATGAAAAACGGGCTTGAAACCATCCCGCTTGACAGAACTCCTAGTGCAATGTCTGACGGCCGTATCAACAATTGGTGTTGGCACCAAAGATTGTCGTGGCCTTCTCGTAGTCACCACGGACACAGGAGGAACCACCTGATCCGGTGCAGAGTCAACAAACAAAGCTCTAGCGACCGGCCTGGCCACTTCCTGGTCCTTCCAAGTGAGACGAGGCAGATCCAGATCAGAGAAAGCGAAATCCCAGCTTCGCTTAGACAGAACAACAGGCGACAGAGGCTGCATTGAAACTGGCTTGGGGACAGAGAACACTATAGGAGCTTGAAGCAGACTTTCAAAAGATCTTCTCCAAATCATGTCAGGAGGTAGAGGAGGCCCATAAGGCACAGCAGGCATAACCAATTCCTCCCTAATCATAGGAGGCTGATAGACCACAATGGTCCAATGATCAGGAGCAAACTCCTCATTGAATGGAGGAGTTACAGGGGCCTCAGGCTGCTCATCATCAAGAACTACAACAGGTGGCACATGGGCATCAGCAGCAGAGCTTGGATGTGCATATAAATCTACCACCATGGACTCCTGGTCCTGCACAGGTTCAGGGGCTACATTGTCATCCCAGTTCCCCCAGTTATCATCAGCTATCTCATTGACCACAGGTGCTGGTGGCACTGCATTCCATCCCAAAGCAGGAAAAGCAGGTAAGTTGAAAGGGGGCATCTCAGGGAATGGAACACCAGGCACCGGGTGCGGATTGCCATTGATGGGCATCCAATCCTCATCTTGAGGCATCTGCTCGGCAAAGTTTGCCCCCAAAATATATAGGGGAGCAGTCCAAGAAACTCTTGCACCTCCATAGGGTGCAAAATCCATAAACACCACATCACGTGGCACCAGAATGTCTTCAGGGAAGGAAGCAAACACCAGAGACCCGACCAAGTAAGGATCCTCGCTAACCCAATGATGAAACTTGCCAAAAGTGTTGACAGCAGCCCTGATACACTCTGTATTGCGAAGATCCAAAGGAATGCCCAGGAACATGAGAAGGCCCTGACGGAAACCCTGAACGCCGCGGAAATTTTCTCCCTCGTCATGCTTCATAAAGCGCACAAAGTGATCATTGCCCAGTGGCTGCGGCGGGAGCTGCAGCAGATGGAAACGTACATCAGCATCACGAAGCTCAAAAAGCCCCACAGAGCGAATCCATGGCTGAGCCGATCTGACTAAAACTCCATGCTCATGCAACCACTGAACTACAGCCTCTCTAGCAGCACCTATCTCATCTGGCTGGGGGATAGGCATTACCTCAGCAAGCATAAACTCCTCATGGCGGCGCACAATTGGGGTATGCGGCGAAACGAAGGTTCTTGGAAGGCGATCTTCATCACCGTTGATGACATGGTGGCCCGCGGGGACGTAAAGCTGAGGATCCAGATGAAAGTTCGCCATCGGAACCGAGGGCTCGGCCTCGAACGACGGCGAGTGCAACGGCGGAGGAGGGGTTTCAGGCGGCGAGGCAGAGGGAGTCTTGGGGCCAGGGCTGATGGAACTGAACAAGGGAGTTAATGCGGAAGTGGAAGGGAGGTCCAAGTTTGGTAAAAGCATTGTCAGAGAGATATTCTCGCAGCGCGCCTCAGAAGTCGTAGCGTTAGTGGATTTGGGTTGCCAAACAAGCCCCAAAACCTGTGCAAATTTGTTACAATCCTTCCTGATGTGACCCGATTTAAGGCAGGAGATGCACCACAACTTGGACGTGCAAGAGGCCGCAAAGTGTCCCTTCCTCAAACACTTTTGACACGTGAGAACCTGATCAACCATATTAGAAATTAAATCCTCAAAATCATCCCTGGCTTGCCGAGAAGAAGGAATATCCAAATTATCCTCAGAAGAAGCCGGGCCAGCCCCGTCAGACCCAACGGAGAGCAGCCCATGGCCCGTGGCACATGTTGGCACGTCCACATTCAAAGTTCCCGAATTCCCGCCTAAGATAGACGGCGAGCGATCAGATAACGGCAGGAGATCTTGAACCATACCAAACAAGATAGACGGCCTCGTCGACGTCCACCGGAGGCTCACCGGCGGCGCGGGATGGATGACAACTCTCTCATGTGGCGGGATAGAATAACCAGCGTCGTCAATAGTTTGAATACAATTTTCTGTAGCCGGATACCGATAACCTCGACAAGCATTATAATTTTGAAAGACCGCAAATGATAATTTCTTGCCAACAGAATTTGAGGATTTGAATGAAGATTTTGATGGCCTAGAATGCATGGCTAGAACCCCAAGAGCTGCACGCCGCTTAGAAGGACTAACGAGGATCCACTCAGCATCACATTCCAAATTCCAGATCCTAAACTCACGACTCCAATTCGGGCCCCCATTACTCCAAAGATGAAAGTAACATTTGAAATGATCACAAGCAAAAGATCGAAGACTAATAATGATCATGGCAACAGCCTTGCAAGATACCTAAAAGCCAAATACCTTATCCTTGATCAAGAAAACCATAAGATCAATACCCGAGCCGTCAATTGCTGCCTCAAGAGCTGCCACCACCGAATCTTCATTCAAACGGAAGGAATGACGTCCAAACGAGACCACCATGGTAAAGATCTCCGAGTCCTCCATGGGATGCACCGAAAAGCCCGTAGATTGAAAAACCTTCTCAGCAAAAACCAAACCCTTGGAGAAGTCCAAGCCAAGGGTGGAACCATTATTGGAACCCATGAAAGATGGGTGTGAACGAGTAGATCTCAAGACACCGGAGAGATATAATGAAGGGAAACTATAATTTGGTGGCTAGGGGTGGAGATCGCCGGAGGTGGTGTAGATCGCCGTGGTGCGTTTAATTCTGGCCCGCTCATGAATGGACGTGTGACCGGAGTAGGATCTCAGTTTGCATGCGGGTTTAATGGAGGGGTTTAATGGAGGCGTTGGGCGTGCAGCGGGCGGTGTAGTACTATTCGATTTGACAGCATTAATGAGCCATCAAATCACAAAGGCCCTCGCCTCTCGTGAAACCGACCGAGCTAGACTGCCCCGCCCTCTAGCCTTTTAAAAAATGTATATACTCCACTTTTGTACAGTAGTAGTATCGATGGATTGTGGCATGGAGCAAAACTTGAAATAAAAAAAAGGTGGTACATATAGAGAGCGCTCATGAACTATGTGTCATACATGGCAATAAATAAAGTACTACATGATACTTATATGATACATGGCGCAGGAGTACTAAGTATTATTAATACAGTTTTGCTAGAACTCATCTAGATGAGATATAATTTGGTCTCATTCATCTTTTATAGCCATTGGATGTGATGCTATAAGATGCGGGTGTCTGACGTGGGTTGTATTTGTTCTTGTGCAACGAACTGACCACTGCATGTCATGTTTGATAGTCTCAAGTCATTAAAAGCATACAAGCCCCTCATCTCTTCTTGGTTGATTCCTCTATTTATGTCAAAAAATAAGAAACAACGTGAGAGTTAATGCACCACGCCTATGGGTTTAGACTAGCCACAATGGTGAGTAACATACACTAGTAACATACACATATCTCTAGACTATGTTACTACCTTCATAGTGGGTACTACCTCCGTCCTGGTTTATGTTGGGGAACGTAGCAGAAATTCAAAATTTTCTACGCATCACCAAGATCAATCTATGGAGTAATCTAGCAACGAGGGGAAGGAGAGTGCATCTACATACCCTTGTAGATCGCTAAGCGGAAGCGTTCAAGTGAACGGGGTTGTAGGAGTCGTACTCGTCGTGATCCAAATCACCGGAGATCCTAGTGCCGAACGGACGGCACCTCCGCGTTCAACACATGTACAACCCGGTGACGTCTCCCATGCCTTGATCCAGCAAGGAGAGAGGGAGAGGTTGAGGAAGACACCATCCAGCAGCAGCACAACGGCGTGGTGGTGGTGGAGGAGCGTGGCAATCCTGTAGGGCTTCGCCAAGCACCGCGGGAGAGGAGGAGTACTTGGGAGAGGGGAGGGCTGCGCCAGAACTTGTGGTGCGGCTGCCCTCCCACCCCCCACATCTATATAGGGGCAAGGGAGAGGGGGGCCGGCGCCCTCAGATCCAATCTGAGGAGGGGGCGGCGGCCAAGGGGGGGAGGAGTGCCTCCCAAGTCAAGTGGAGGCCCTCCCCCTTTAGGGTTTTCCCTCTCCCATGCGCATGGGCCTTGGGGGGGGGGCTGGTGCCCCTGGCCCATTAAGGTTAGGGCGCCCCCTACAGCCCATGCTACTGTATTGGACGTGGTGGAACAATTTCTGGACCTCCGGACCCCTCCGGAATCCTCCGGAACCTTCTGGAAGCTTCCCGGTACAATACCGAAAAAACCCGAACTTTTTCCGGAACCCGAACAACAACTTTCCATATATAATTCTTTACCTGCGGACCATTCCGGAACTCCTCGTGACGTCTGGGATCTCATCCGGGACTCCGAACAACATTCGGTAACCACATACCAACTTCCTTTATAACCCTAGCATCGTCGAACCTTAAGTGTGTAGACCCTACGGGTTCGGGAACCATGCAGACATGACCGAGACGTTCTCCAGTCAATAACCAACAGCGGGATCTGGATACCCATGTTGGCTCCCATATGTTCCACGATGATCTCATCGGATGAACCACGATGTCAAGGACTCAATCAATCCCGTATACAATTCCCTTTGTCTAGCGGTATTATACTTGCCCGAGATTCGATCGTCGGTATACCGATACCTTGTTCAATCTCATTACGGGCAAGTCTCTTTACTCGTTCCGTAACACATCATCCCATGATCAACCTCTTTGTCACATTGTGCACATTATGATGATGTCCTACCGAGTGGGCCCAGAGATACCTCTTCGTCACACGGAGTGACAAATCCCAGTCTAGATTCGTGCCATCCCAACAGACACTTTCGGAGATACCTGTAGTGCACCTTTATAGCCACCCAGTTACGTTGTGACGTTTGGTACACCCAAAGCATTCCTACGGTATCCGGGAGTTGCACAATCTCATGGTCTTAGGAAAAGATACTTGACATTAGAAAAGCTTTAGCATACGAACTACAATCTTTGTGCTAGGCTTAGGATTGGGTCTTGTCCATCACATCATTCTCCTAATGATGTGATCCCGTTATCAACGACATCCAATGTCCATGGTCAGGAAACTGTAACCATCTATTGATCAACGAGCTAGTCAACTAGAGGCTTAGTAGGGACATGGTGTTGTCTATGTACCCACACATGTATCTGAGTTTCCTATCAATACAATTATAGCATGGATAATAAACGATTATCATGAAAAGGAAATATAATAATAACTAATTTATTATTGCCTCTAGGGCATATTTCCAACAGTCTCCCACTTGCACTTGAGTCAATAATCTAGTTCACATCGCCATGTGATTAACACTCACAGGTCACATCGCCATGTGACCAACATCCAAAGAGTTTACTAGTGTCATTAAACTAGTTCACATCATCATGTGATTAAGACTCAATGAGTTCTAGGGTTTGATCATGTTTTGCTTGTGAGAGAGGTTTTAGTCAACGGGTCTGCAGCATTCAGATCCGTATGTACTTCGCAAATCTCTAGGTCATATTGTAAATGCTGCTTCCACGCTCCACTTGGAGCTATTCCAAATGGTTGATCCACTATACGTATCCGGTTTGCTACTCAGAGTCACTCGGATAGGTGTTAAAGATTGCATCGATGTAACCGTTTACGCTGAACTCTTTATCACCTCCATAATCGAGAAACATGTCCTTATTTACTCCAAGGACAATTTTGACCGCTGTCCAATGATCCATTCCTAGATCATTCTTGTACCCCTTGACTGACTCATGGCAAGGCACACTTCCGGTGCGGTACACAGCATAGCATACTATAGAGCCTACGTCTGAAGCATAGGGGACGACTTTCGTCCTTTCTCTCTATTCTGCCGTGGTTGAGCTTTAAGTCTTAACTTCGTACCTTACATCTCAGGCAAGAACTCCTTCTTTGACTGATCCATCTTGAACACCTTCAAGATCATCTCAAGGTATATGCTCATTTGAAAGTACCATTAAGCGGTTTTTGATCTATCCTCAAGATCAAGTAGCTTAAACCAGGTTTTCACTTGAAAAACACTTTTCAAATAACCCTATATGCTTTACAGAAAATTCTACATCATTTCTGATCAACAATATGTCAACAACATATACTCATCAGAAATTCTATAGTGCTCCCACTCACTTCTTTGGAAATACAAGTTTCTCATAAATTTGTATAAACCCAAAATCTTTGATCATCTTATCAAAGTACATATTCCAACTCCGAGATGCTTACTCCAGTCCTTAGAAGGTTCGCTGGAGCTAGCATACCTTTTAGCATCCTTAGGATCGACAAAACCTTTCTGATTGTATCACATACAACCTTTCCTTACGAAAACTGGTAAGGAAACTCGTTTTTGACATCCATCTGCCAGATTTCATAAATGCAGCTAATGCTAACATGATTCCGACGGACTTAAGCATCGCTACGGATGAGAAAATCTCATCGTAGTCAATTCCTTGAACTTGTGAAAAACTCTTCGCCACAAGTCGAGCTTCATAGATGGTGACATTACCGTCCACGTCCGTCTTCTTCTTAAAAGATCCATTTATCTCAATGGCTTGCCGATCATCGGGCAAGTCCACCAAAGTCCATGCTTTGTTCTGATAAATGGATCCTATCTCAGATTTCATGGCTTCTAACCATTTGTCGGAATTTGGGCCCACCATCGCTTCTCCATAGCTCGTAGGTTCATTGTTGTCTAGCAACATGACCCTCAAGACAGGATTACTGTACCACTCTAAAGTAGTACGCATCCTTGTCACCCTACGAGGTACGGTAGTGACTTGATTCAAAAACTTCATGATCACTATCATAAGCTTCTACTTCAATTGGTGTAGGAGCCACAGGAACAACTTCCTGTGCCCTACTACATACTTGTTGAAGTGACGGTTCAATAACCTCATCAAGTCTCCACCATCCTCCCACTCAATTTTCGAGACAAACCTTTCCTTGAGAAAGGACCCGATTCAAGAAACAATCCCTATTGCTTTCGGATCTGAATTAGGAGGTATACCCAACTGTTTTGGGTGTCCTATGAAGATGCATTTTATACGCTTTGGGTTCGAGCTTATCAACCTGAAACTTTTTCACATAAGCGTCACAACCCCGAACTTTTTAAGAAACGACAACTTAGGTTTCTCCAAACCATAGTTCAAACGGTGTCGTCTCAACGGAATACGTGGTGCCCTATTTTAAAGTAAATGCGGTTGTCTCTAATGCCTAACCCATAAACGATAGTGGTAACTCGATAAGAGACATCATGGTATGCACCATATCCAATAGGGTGCAGTTATGATGTTCGGACACATCATCACACTATGGTGTTCCAGGCGGTATTGGTTGTGAAACAATCTCCACAATGTCTTAATTGTGTGCCAAACTCGTAACTCAGATACTCATCTCTATGATCATATCATAGACATTTTATCCTCTTGTCACAATGATATTCAACTTCACTCTGAAATTACTTGAACCATTCAATAATTCAGACTTGTGTTTCATCAAGTAAATATACTCAACATCTACTTGAATCATCTGTGAAGTAAGAACATAATGATGTTCACTGCATGCCTCAGCACTCATTGGACTGCACACATCAAAATGTGTTACTTCCAACAAGTTGCTATCTTGTTCCATCTTACTGAAACCGAGGCTTTTCAGTCATCTTGCCCATGTGGTATGATTTGCATATCTCAAGTGATTCAAAATCAAATGAGTCCAAACGATCCATCTTGAATGGAGTTTCTTCATGCGTATACACCAATAGACATGGTTCGCATATCTCAAACTTTTCAAAACCGAGTGAGTCCAAAGATCCATCAACATGGAGCTTCTTCATGCGTTTTATACCATTATGACTTTCATGGCAATGCCACAAGTAAGTGGTACTATCATTACTATCTTATATCTTTTGGCATGAAAATGTGCATCACTACGATCGAGATTCAATAAACCATTCCTTTAGGTGCAAGACCATTGAAGGTATTATTCAAATAAATAGAGTAACTATTATTCTCCTTAAATGAATAACCACATTGTGATAGACATAATCCAATAATGTCTATGCTCAACACAAACACCAAATAACTATTCAGGTTTAATACTAATCTTGATGGTAGAGGGAGCGTGCGATGTTTGATCACATCAACCTTGGAAACACTTCCAACACTTATCGTCAGCTCACCTTCAGCTAGTCTCCATTTATTCCGTAGCTTTTATTTCGAGTTACTAACACTTAGCAACCGAACCGGTATCCAATACCCTGGTGCTACTAGGAGTACTAGTAAAGTACACATTAACATAATGTATATCCAATATACTTCTATCGACCTTGCCAGCCTTCTCATCTACCAAGTATCTAGGGTAATCCTGCTCCAGTGGTTGTTCCCCTTATTACAAAAGCACTTACTCTTGGGTTTGGGTTCAACCTTGGGTTTGTTCACTAGAGCAGCAGCTGATTTGCCGTTTCATGAAGTATCCCTTCTTGCCCTTGCCCTTCTTGAAACTAGTGGTTTCACCAACCATCAACAATTGATGCTCCTTCTTGATTTCTACTTTCGCGGTGTCAAACATCACGAATACCTCAAGGATCATCATATCTATCCCTGATATGTTATAGTTCATCATGAAGCTCTAGCAGCTTGGTGGCAATGACTTTGGAGAAACATCACTATCTCATCTGGAAGATCAACTCCCACTCGATTCAAGTGATTGTTGCACTCAGACAATCT
Organism: Triticum aestivum; assembly: GCF_018294505.1. Taxonomy (NCBI): domain Eukaryota; kingdom Viridiplantae; phylum Streptophyta; class Magnoliopsida; order Poales; family Poaceae; genus Triticum; species Triticum aestivum. The sequence goes on from NC_057813.1 coordinate 237,820,713, forward strand.
GAGCACAAGCTCAACGATTGAGCTTTTCTCCCTTAGTTTGCCGGCTAAGAAAATCGTCAGAGGTCTTATACCTCTTGACGTGGGCATGAGCCTGAAATCCCAATTTCAGCCCTCGAAACATCTCATATGTTCCGTGATGTTTCGAAAACGTCTTTTGGTGCCTCAACTCTAAACCGTTTAACTGAACTATCACGTAGTTATCAAAACGGGTATGTCTGATGTTCGCAACATCCACAAACGACGTTTGGGGTTCAGCACACTGAGTTGTGCATTAAGGACATAAGCTTTCTACTGTCCGCATAATCGCTATTGTCAACTTTCAACTATATTTTCTCCAGGAACATATCTAAACAGTGGAACTAAAGCGCGAGCTTACGACATAATTTGCAAAGATCTTTTGACTATGTTCAGGATAATAAAGTTCATCTGATGAACTCCCACTCAGATAGACATCCCTCTAGTCATCTAAGTGATTACATGATCCGAGTCAACTAGGCCGTGTCCGATCATCACGTGAGACGGACTAGTCATCATCGGTGAACATCTTCATGTTGATCGTATCTACTATACGACTCATGCTCGACCTTTCGGTCTCTTGTGTTCCGAGGCCATGTCTGTACATGCTAGGCTCGTCAAGTTAACCTAAGTGTTTCGCGTGTGTAAATCTAGCTTACACCCGTTGTATGTGAACGTAAGGATCTATCACACCCGATCATCACATGCAATCAAAAAGTGACATGATATGGCCAATATCATTTTGCTCCTTCTGATCTCCATCTTCGGGGCTCCATGATCATCATCGTCACCGGCATGACACCATGATCTCCATCATCATGATCTCCATCATCGTGTCTTCATGAAGTTGTCTCGCCAACTATTACTTCTACTACTATGGCTACCGGTTAGCAATAAAGTAAAGTAATTACATGGCGTTATTTAATGACACGCAGGTCATACAATAAATTAAGACAACTCCTATTGCTCCTGCCGGTTGTCATACTCATCGACATGCAAGTCGTGATTCCTATTACAAGAACATGATCAATCTCATACATCACATATCATTCATCGCATTCTTCTTGGCCATATCACATCACATAGCATACCCTGCAAAAACAAGTTAGACATCCTCTAATTGTTGTTTGCATGTTTTACGTGGCTGCTATGGGTTTCTAGCAAGAATGTTTCTTACCTACGCAAAAACCACAACGTGATATGTCAATTGCTATTTACCCTTCATAAGGACCCTTTTCATCGAATCCGATCCGACTAAAGTGGGAGAGACTGGCACCCGCTAGCCACCTTATGCAACAAGTGCATGTCAATTGGTGGAACCTGTCTCATGTAAGAGTACGTGTAAGGTCGGTCTGGGCCGCTTCATCCCACAATACCGTCGAAACAAGATTGGACTAGTAAAGGTAAGCATATTGAACAAAATCAACACCCACAACTACTTTGTGTTCTACTTGTGCAAAGAATCTACGCAATAGACCTAGCTCATGATGCCACTGTTGGGGAACGTAGAAGAAATTCAAAATTTTCTACGCATCACCAAGATCAATCTATGGAGTAATCTAGCAACGAGGGGAAGGAGAGTGCATATACATACCCTTGTAGATCGCTAAGCGGAAGCGTTCAAGTGAACGGGGTTGTAGGAGTCGTACTCGTCGTGATCCAAATCACCGGAGATCCTAGTGCCGGACGGACGGCACCTCCGCGTTCAAAACACGTACAGCCCGGTGACGTCTCCCATGCCTTGATCCAGCAAGGAGAGAGGGAGAGGTTGAGGAAGACTCCATCCAGCAGCAGCACAACGGCGTGGTGGTGGTGGAGGAGCGTGGCAATCCTGCAGGGCTTCGCCAAGCACCGCGGGAGAGGAGGAGTACTTGGAAGAGGGGAGGGCTGCGCCAGAACTTGTGGTGCGGCTGCCCTCCCACCCCCCACATATATATAGGGGCAAGGGAGAGGGGGGCCGGCCCACTCAGATCCAATCTGAGGAGGGGGCGGCGGCCAAGGGGGGGAGGAGTGCCTCCCAAGTCAAGTGGAGGCCCTCCCCCTTTAGGGTTTTCCCTCTCCCATGCGCATGGACCTTGGGGGGGCTGGTGCCCCTGGCCCATTAAGGCTAGGGAGCCCCCCTACAGCCCATGCTACTGTATTGGACGTGGTGGAACAATTTCCGGACCTCCGGACCCCTCCGGAATCCTCCGGAACCTTTTGGAAGCTTCCCGGTACAATACCAAAAAAACCCAAACTTTTTCCGGAACCCGAACAACAACTTTCCATATATAAATCTTTACCTCCGGACCATTTCGGAACTCCTCCTGACGTCTGGGATCTCATCCGGGACTCCGAACAACATTTGATAACCACATACAAACTTCCTTTATAACCCTAGCGTCATCGAACCTTAAGTGTGTAGACCCTACGGGTTCGGGAACCATGCAGACATGACCGAGACGTTCTCCAGTCAATAACCAACAGCGGGATATGGATACCCATGTTGGCTCCCATATGTTGCACGGTGATCTCATCGGATGAACCACGATGTCAAGGACTCAATCAATCCCGTATACAATTCCCTTTGTCTAGCGGTATTATACTTGCCCGAGATTCGATCGTTGGTATACTGATACCTTGTTCAATCTCGTTACCGGCAAGTCTCTTTACTCGTTCCGTAACACATCATCCCGTGATCAACCTCTTGGTCAAATTTTGCACATTATGATGATGTCCTACCGAGTGGGCCCAGAGATACCTCTCCGTCACACGGAGTGACAAATCGCAGTCTCGATTCGTGCCAACCCAACAGACACTTTTGGAGATACCTGTAGTGCACCTTTATAGCCACCCAGTTACGTTGTGACGTTTGGCACACCCAAAGCATTCCTACGGTATCCGGAGTTGCACAATATCATGGTCTAAGGAAAAGATACTTGACATTAGAAAAGCTTTAGCATACGAACTACGATCTTTGTGCTAGGCTTAGGATTGGGTCTTGTCCATCACATCATTCTCCTAATGATGTGATCCCGTTATCAACGACATCCAATGTCCATGGTCAGGAAACTGTAACCATCTATTGATCAACGAGCTAGTCAACTAGAGGCTTACTAGGGACATGGTGTTGTCTATGTACCCACACATGTATCTGAGTTTCCTATCAATACAATTATAGCATGGATAATAAACGATTATCATGAACAAGGAAATATAATAATAACTAATTTATTATTGCCTCTAGGGCATATTTCCAACAGTTTATGGGTCCCTTTTATAGTTTGTGCCAAATTTTGACTAAATATTTAACTAACAAAATGTTAATGCATGTCAAGAAAAATTATCTCATATGATTCGTATTTGAACATAGTTTTGAAAAATATAATGTTTGGTGACATGCGTGAACATTTTCTTAGTTTAATCTATGGTCAAAATTTGGCACGAAATACAATGGGGACCAATAAACCCGGACAAAGGTGGTAGTAACATAAGTGTGGGAACATGCAAAGCTTCATTTATTAGGTTATAGACTCATATTGCATTGGGACATGTGACGTTACAGTAAGTAGCTAAGTTATTATAACTACCTCTCTCCTCATTAACTCACTACCACATAAGAAAATTTGCTGAGTTGGACTCTGCTGCCTCTTGAGCACTGCGTTGGATTTCCCCGAAGAGGAGAGGATGATGCAGCAAAGTAGCGTAAGTATTTCCCTTAGTTTTTGAGAACCAAGGTATCAATCTAGTAGGAGACCACGCACAAGTCCCTCGTACCTACACAAAACGATAGCAACTTGCAACCAACGCGATTAGGGGTTGTCAATCCCTTGACGGTCACTTACAATAGTGAGATCTGATAGAGATAATATTTTTGGTATTTTTGATAGATAGATGCAAAGTAAAAAGTAAAAGGCAAAGTAAAAACAAAGCAAGCAAATAAAGTAATGGAGATTGATATGATGAGATCCGGGGGCCATAGGTTTCACTAGTGGCTTCACTCAAGAGCATAAGTATTCTACGGTGGGTGAACAAATTACTGTTGAGAAATTGACAGAATTGAGCATAGTTATGAGTATATCTTGGCAATGATCATGTATATAGGCATCACGTCCAAAACAAGTAGATCGAAACGATTCTGCATCTACTACTATTACTCCACTCATTGACCGCTATCCAGCATGCATCTAGAGTATTAAGTTAAAAACAGAGTAACGCCTCAAGCAAGATGACATGATGTAGAGGGATAAATTCATGCAATATGATAAAAAACCCATCTTGTTATCCTCGATGGAAACAATACAATACGTGCCTTGCAACCCTTTTTGTCACTGGGTAAGGACACCGCAAGATTGAACCCAAAGCTAAGCACCTCTCCCATTGCAAGAACTACCAATCTAGTTGGCCAAACCAAAAAGGATAATTCGAAGAGACTTGCAAAGATAACTCAATCATACATAAAAGAATTCAGAGAAGAATCAAATATTTTCCATAGATAATACCGGATCATAAACCCGCAATTCATCGATCTCAACAAACACACCGCAAAAAGAAGATTCATCGAATAGATCTCCATGAGAGAGGGGGAGAACATTGTATTGAGATCCAAAAAGAGAGAAGAAGCCATCTAGCTACTAGCTACGGACCCGAAGGTCCGAAGTAAACTACTCACACTTCATCGGAGGGGCTATGGTGATGATGTAGAAGCCCTCCGTGGTGGATGCCCCCTCCGGCGGAGCTCCGGAACAGGCCCCAAGATGGGATCTCGTGGATACAGAAGGTTGCTGCAGTGGAAATAGGTTTTCGGCTCTTGTCCTGATTGTACGGGGATACGTAGGTATATATAGGAGGAAGGAGTACGTCGGTGCAGCGTCAGGGGGCCCACGAGGTAGGGGGCGCGCCCTCCACCCCCGTGACCGCCTCTGGCACTTCTTGGAGTAGGGTCCAAGTCTCCTGGTTCACGTTCGGTAGGAAAATCACGTTCCCGAAGGTTTCATTCCGTTTGGACTCCGTTTGATATTCCGTTTCTTCGAAACACTAAAATAGGCAAAAAAACAGCAATTCTGGGCTGGGCCTCCGGTTAATAGGTTAGTCCCAAAAGTAATATAAAAGTGGAAATAAAGCCCAATATAGTCCAAAACAATAGATAAAGTAGCATGGAGCAATCGAAAATTATAGATACGTTGGAGACGTATTAGGCATCCCCAAGCTTAATTCCTGCTCGTCCTCGAGTAGGTAGATGATAAAAAAGAATTTTTGATGCGGAGTGATACTTTGGCATAATTTCAATGTAAATCTTCTTAATTGTGATATGAATATTCAGATCCGAAAGATTCAAGACAAAAGTTCATATTGACACAAAAAATAATAATACTTCAAGCATACTAATCAAAGCAATCATGTCTTCTCAAAATAACATGGCAAAAGAAAGTTCATCCCTACAAAATCATATAGTTAGGCTGTGCTTCATTGTCGTCACACAAAGATGTTCCCAACTTCTATACCCCCGATGGCAAGCCAAGTAATTGTTTCATACTTAAATAATCTCAAACTTTTTCAACCTTCACACAATACATGAGCGCGAGCCATGGATATAGCACTATGGGTGGAATAGAATATGATGATGGGGATTGTGTGGAGAAGACAAAAAAGGAGAAAGTCTGACATTGACGAGGATAATCAACGGGCTATGGAGATGCCCATTAATTGATGTCAACATGAGGAGTAGGGATTGCCATGCAACGGATGCACTAGAGCTATGAATGCTCAACAAAAGAAAACTAGTGGGTGTGCATCCAACTTGCTTGCTCATGAAGACCTAGGGCATTTGAGGAAGCCCATCGTAGGAATATACAAGCCAAGTTCTATAATGAAAAAATCCCACTAGTATAAAAAGGACTACTTATGAGACTCACTACATGAGGAACAAGGTGCTACTTTGAAGCACAATATATGAGACTCACTACATGAAGAACAAGGTGCTACTTTGAAGCACAAGTGTGGAAAAAGAGATAGTAGCATTGCCCTTTTTACTATATATTTTTGGGCCTTTTTTTGGCCTTTCTCTTTTTTTATTCTGGCAATGCTCTAATAATGATGATCATCACACTTCTATTGATTACAACATAAAGATTACAACTCGAAACTTAGAACAAGATATGACTCTATATGAATGCCTCCGGCGGTGTACCGAGATGGTGCAATGAATCAAGAGTGACATGTACGAAAAATAATGCATGGTGGCTTTTCCACAAATACGATCTCAACTACATGATCATGCAATGACAATACGACAAAAGTAATGTATGTCATGATGATGATGGTGGAAGTTGCATGGCAATATATCTCGGAATGGCTATGGAAATGCCATGATAGGTAGGTATGGTGGCTGTTTTGAGTAAGATATAAGGAGGTTTATGTGTGATAGAGTGAATCGTATCACGGGGTTTGGATGCACCGGCGAAGTTTGTACCAACTCTCAAGGTGAGAAAGGGCAATGCACGGTACCGAAGAGGCGAGCAAAAGCGGAAAGGTGAGAGTGCGTATAATCCATGGACTCGACATTAGTCAAAAGAACTCATATACTTATTGCAAAAATTTAGAAGTCATCAAAAATCAAGTATTACACGCATGCTCCTAGGGGGATAGATTGGTAGGAAAAGACCATTGCTCATCCCCGACCGCCACTCATAAGGATGCACAAGCCAGGTACACTTCATGTTTCAAATTTGTTACACAACTTTAACCATACGTGGATGCTACGGGACTTGCAAACTTCAACACAAGTATTTCTCAAATTCATAATCACCCAACTAGCACGACTTTGATATTATCACCTCCATATCTCAAAACAATTATCAAGCATCAAACTTATCTTAGTATTCAACGCACTCAAAAGAAAGTTTCACATATCTTGAGCACCAAGTATATTAACATTAAGCAAATTACCATGCTATTAAAGACTCTCAAAATAATCTAAGTGAAGCATGAGAGATCAATAGTTTCTTTAAAACAAATCCACCACCGTGCTCTAAAAGATATAAGTGAAGCACTAGAGCAAAAATTATCATGCTCAAAAGATATAAGTGAAGTACTATGAGCAAAACTATCAAGATCAAAAGATATAAGTTAAGCACATAGAGTATTCTAACAAATTCCAATTCATATATGGCTATCTCAAAAGGTGTGTACGGCAAGGATGATTGTGGTAAACTAACAAGCAAAGACACAAATAATACAAGACGCTCCAAGCAAAACACATATCATGTTGGTGAATAAAAATATAGCTCCAAGTAAATTACCGATGGAAGTGTACGAAAGAGGGGACGCCTTCCGGGGCATCCCCAAGCTTTGACTTTTTGGTGTCCTTGGATTATCTTGGGGGAGCCATGGGCATCCCCAAGCTTAGGCTCTTGCCACTCCTCATTCCATAATCCATCAAAATAATTCACCCAAAACTTGAAAACTTCACAACACAAAACTCAATAGAAATCTCGTGAGCTCCGTTAGAGAAAGAAAACAAAAGACTACTTCAAGGTACTGTAATGAACTCATTCTTTATTTATATTGGTGTTAAACCTACTGTATTCCAACTTCTATATGGTTTATAAACTATTTTACTAGCCATAGATTCATCAAAATAAGCAAACAACACACGAAAAACAGAATCTGTCAAAAACAAAACAGTCTGTAGCAATCTGTACCTAACACAAACTTATGGAACTCTAACAATTCTACCAAAATAGGAAGTCCTGGACAATTTGTTTATTGAACATAAGCAAAAAGAATTAACGCAAAACCACATTCCTGTGATTTATCATAACTAAATTCGTGCGCGCAAAGTTTCCGTTTTTCAGCAGAATCAAATCAACTATCATCGTAGGTTATCCTATAGGTTCTACTTGCACAAATACTAACTAAAAGATAAAACCACATCCAAACAGAGGCTAGATGGATTATTTATTCCTAAACATAAGCAAAAACAAAAAACACAAAATAAAATTGGGTTGCCTCCCAACAAGCGCTATCGTTTAACGCCCCTAGCTAGGCATAAAAGCAAGGATAGATCTAGGAAGTGCCGTAGTAATAAGATAGATCAGTGAAACTCATTTCATATTCTCTATGTTCGGCAGAAAGTTTTCTTTGAGGTAAGCAAAAGTAATCAAAAGGGCTAAATTTAATAGGGCAAAAATCCCCAAGATCAATTTTAGGAGGTATAGGTTCCTCTTTCGGCCCTTCATAATACACAACCAATTCATCATTATAAGCGTTCTTTTGACAGAACCTTGTGAGTCTCCACTCAAGAGAGTATCCTAACTCATTATTTCGAATAGCCAAATCATCATTAAGTTCAGAGATTCTATCAATTAAAATATTGGTTGGCACCTTTTTTCTAAGGTTTTCATTGAAAGCAACATAATCAAGAGATTGAAAACGCATAATTTCTTCTTGATCAAAGAGGATAGATTCTATGGGAGGACGGCCAGCGTCCACCCTATAATGTGCAAAGATTTCTTTGGCCTCTTTTATTATAAATCTGAAATCGTGAGCCAAAAAGATAGTAGCGGCACGCTTAACAGAGGAGTGTTCGATATTAGAAAATTCTAGGAAAATCCTTTGTATAGAAGGGTGCATATGCATAAAATGCCTTTCAAGTTCAACGATAAGCATGGCAATGGCATCAGCAAGACTGCTGGTTCTATGAAGAACAGAATTGCCCATAGAGGGCAAAGCACCAGCACAAGTAAAGAAATCTTGAATAAATCCTTTTCCAATAATATTACCACTACCGATTCTAAATCTTTTTGTATGATAGGTAGGGGATTCTTCAGCAGGAGCTTCAGAATTTTCCATGATATTATTATCACCTATGTCGGCAATAATTTCCCCAATTTCAGACATAACGACAAGCAAGCAAACTAACACACGAGCAAACAAAAAGGCAACGGGAGAAAGGCAAACGGGAAAGAGAGGAGATTGGGAAAGAGAGGGCAAATAAAACGGCAAGGGTGAAGTGGGGGAGAGGAAAACAAGAGGCAAATGGCAAATAATGTAATGCGAGAGATAGGTATTGCGATGGGTACTTGGTATAGTTAACTTGCTTGCGTGAGCCTGCCCGGCAACGGCGCCAGAAATTCTTCTTGCTACCTCTTGAGCACTGCGTTGGATTTCCCCGAAGAGGAGAGGATCATGCAGCAAAGTAGCGTAAGTATTTCCCTCTGTTCTTGAGAACCAAGGTATCAATCTAGTAGGAGACCATGCACAAGTCCCTCGTACCTACACAAAACGATAGCAACTCGCAACCAACGCGATTAGGGGTTGTCAATCCCTTCACGGTCAGTTACGATAGTGAGATCTGATAGAGATAATATTTTTGGTATTTTTGATAGATAGATGCAAAGTAAAAAGTAAAAGGCAAAGTAAAAACAAAGCAAGTAAATAAAGTAATGGAGATTGATATGATGAGAATAGACCCGGGGGCCATAGGTTTCACTAGTGGCGTCTCTCAAGAGCATAAGTATTCTATGGTGGGTGAACAAATTACTGTTGAGCAATTGATAGAATTGAGCATAGTTATGAGTATATCTAGGCAATGATCATGTATATAGGCATCACGTCCAAAACAAGTAGATCGAAACGAGTCTGCATCTACTACTATTACTACACTCATTGACCGCTATCCAGCATGCATCTAGAGTATTAAGTTAAAAACAGAGTAACGCCTTAAACAAGATGACATGATGTAGAGAGATAAATTCATGCAATATGATAAAAACCCCATCTTGTTATCCTCGATGGCAACAATACAATACATGCCTTGCAACCCTTTCTGTCACTGGGTAAGGACACCGCAATATTGAACCCAAAGCTAAGCACCTCTCCCATTGCAAGAACTACCAATCTAGTTGGGCAAACCAAAAAGGATAATTCGAAGAGACTTGCACACATAACTCAATCATACATAAAAGAATTCAGAGAAGAATCAAATATTTTCCATAGATAATACTGGATCATAAACCCACAATTCATCGATCTCAACAAACACACCGCAAAAAGAAGATTACATCGAATAGATCTCCACGAGAGAGGGGGAGACCATTGTATTGAGATCCAAAAAGAGAGAAGAAGCCATCTAGCTACTAGCTATGGACCCGAAGGTCTAAAGTAAACTACTTACACTTCATCGGAGGGGCTATGGTGATGATGTAGAAGCCCTCCGTGGTGGATGCCCCCTCCGGCGGAGCTCCGGAACAGGCTCCGAGATGGGATCTCGTGGATACAGAAGGTTGCGGTGGTGGAATTAGGTTTTTGGCTCCTGTTCTGATCGTACGGGGATACATAGGTATATATAGGAGGAAGGCATACGTCGGTGGAGCGTCAGGGGCCCACGAGGTAGGGGGGCGCGCCCAGGGGGCGCTCCCTCCACCCTCGTGACCGCCTCTAGCACTTCTTGGAGTAGGGTCCAAGTCTCGTGGATCACGTTCGGTTGGAAAATCACGTTCCCGAAGGTTTCATTCCGTTTGGACTCCGTTTGATATTCCGTTTCTTCGAAACACTAAAATAGGCAAAAAAACAGCAATTCTGGGCTGGGCCTCCGGTTAATAGGTTAGTCCCAAAAGTAATATAAAAGTGGAAATAAAGCCCAATATAGTCCAAAACAATAGATAAAGTAGCATGGAGCAATAAAAAATTATAGATACGTTCGAGACGTATCAGGCATCCCCAAGCTTAATTCCTGCTCGTCCTCGAGTAGGTAAATGATAAAAAAGAATTTTTGATGCGGAGTGATACTTTGGCATAATTTCAATGTAAATCCTCTTAATTGTGATATGAATATTCAGATCCGAAAGATTCAAGACAAAAGTTCACATTGACACAAAAATAATAATACTTCAAGCATACTAATCAAAGCAATCATGTCTTCTCAAAATAACATGGCAAAAGGAAGTTCATCCCTACAAAATCATATAGTTAGGCTATGCTTCATTGTCGTCACACAAAGATGTTCCCAACTTCTATTCCCCCGATGACAAGACAAGCAATTGTTTCATACTTAAATAATCTCAAACTTTTTCAACCTTCACGCAATACATGAGCGTGAGCCATGGATATAGCACTATGGGTGGAATAGAATATGATGATGGGGATTGTGTGGATAAGACAAAAAGGCGAAAGTCTCACATTGACGAGGATAATCAACGGGCTATGGAGATGCCCATTAATTGATGTCAACATGAGGAGTAGGGATTGCCATGCAACGGATGCACTAGAGCTATGAATGCTCAACAAAAGAAAACTAGTGGGTGTGCATCCAACTTGCTTGCTCATGAAGACCTAGGGCATTTGAGGAAGCCCATCGTAGGAATATATAAACCAAGTTCTATAATGAAAAATTCCCACTAGTATAAAAAGGACTACTTATGAGACTCACTACATGAGGAACATGGTGCTACTTTGAAGCACAATATATGAGACTCACTACATGAAGAACAAGGTGCTACTTTGAAGCACAAGTGTGGAAAAAGAGATAGTAGCATTGCCCTTTTTTGGGCCTTTTTTTGGCCTTTCTCTTCTTTTTTTGGGCAATGCTCTAATAATGATGATCATCACACTTCTATTGATTACAACATAAAGATTACAACTCGAAACTTAGAACAAGATATGACTCTATATGAATGCCTCCGGCGGTGTACCAGGATGGTGCAATGAATCAAGAGTGACATGTACGAAAAATAATGCATGGTGGCTTTGCCACAAATACGATGTCAACTACATGATCATGCAATGACAATATGACAAAAGTAATGTATGTCATGATGATGATGGTGGAAGTTGCATGGCAATATATCTCGGAATGGCTATGGAAATGCCATGATAGGTAGGTATGGTGGCTGTTTTGAGGAAGATATAAGGAGGTTTATGTGTGATAGAGCGAAGCGTATCACAGGGTTTGGATGCACCGGCGAAGTTTGCACCAACTCTCAAATATGATCATGCACTGACAATATGACATAAGTATTCTATGGTGGGTGAACAAATTACTGTTGAGCAATTGACAGAATTGAGCATAGTTATGAGTATATCTAGGCAATGATCATGTATATAGGCATCACGTCCAAAACAAGTAGATCGAAACGATTCTGCATCTACTACTATTTCTCCACTCATTGACCGCTATCCAACATGCATCTAGAGCTTTAAGTTAAAAATAGAGTAACGCCTTAAGCAAGATGACATGATGTAGAGGGATAAATTCATGCAATGTGATAAAAAACCCATCTTGTTATCCTCGATGGCAACAATACAATACGTGCCTTGCAACCCTTTTTGTCACTGGGTAAGGACACCGCAAGATTGAACCCAAAGCTAAGCACTTCTCCCATTGCAAGAACTACCAATCTAGTTGGCCAAACCAAAAAGGATAATTCGAAGAGACTTGCAAAGATAACTCAATCATACATAAAAGAATTCAGAGAAGAATCAAATATTTTCCATAGATAATACTGGATCATAAACCCACAATTCATCGGTCTCAACAACACACTGCAAAAAGAAGATTACATCGAATAGATCTCCACAAGAGAGGGGGAGAACATTGTATTGAGATCCAAAAAGAGAGAAGAAGCCATCTAGCTACTAGCTATGGACCCGAAGGTCTGAAGTAAACTACTCACACTTCATCGGAGGGGCTATGGTGATGATGTAGAAGCACTCCGTGGTGGATGCCCCCTCCGGCGGAGCTCCGGAACAGGCCCCAAGATGGGATCTTGTGGGTACAGAAGGTTGCGGCGGTGGAATTAGGTTTTTGGCTCCTGTTCTGATTGTACGGCGATACGTAGGTATATATAGGAGGAAGGAGTACGTCGGTGGAGCGTCAGGGGGCCCACGAGGTAGGGGGCGCCCAGGGGGGGCGCCCTCCACCCTCGTGAACGCCTCTGGCACTTCTTGGAGTGGGGTCCAAGTCTCCTGGATCACGTTCGGTTGGAAAATCACGTTCCCAAAGGTTTCATTCCGTTTGGACTCTGTTTAATATTCCGTTTCTTCGAAACATTGAAATAGGCAAAAAACAGCAATTCTGGGATGGGCCTCCGGTTAATAGGTTAGTCCCAAAAGTAATATAAAAGTGGAAAATGAAGCCCAATATAGTCCAAAACAATAGATAAAGTAGCATGGAGCAATCAAAAATTATAGATACGTTGGAGACGTATCAGACTCGATGTTACTGCTGAAGTTACTCCCACTTTGGCTAGTCTTACTAGTATTTGGTTTTCGTAAGATGACTTATAATACTCACCTAGACGGAGGGAGTATTCGATTTGACAGCGGGCGGCACAGTTCCCGATATGCCTTTAATGCAGATGAGGGAGGGAGTAGCCGTTCCCGATATGTTGAATGGCCAATGCATCCTCCTTCAATTAATGCATGAGGGAAGTAAAGGGGGAGGTCCAAGAAAAGAGGCTGCACGATGTGAATGCAACGCAGTTTCCCCTCATTGCCCTCATATAAAGGCGCCCCTCCTCCATTCCAATGCATCTACCACATCGTACGCACCTAAGTACTTTCCTAAGCACCTACACTAAGCGCAAAAGAGCTCGCTCCAGACCCATGGTGGTGATGCGCATGAGCGGCCAGTGGCTGCGCTAGATGGTCCACGACGCCGGCCTGTGGCATGGCACCGAGGATCGTCTCCAGACGGTGTTGGAGACCGGCTGGTGGATGGCCACTGTCGATGCCAACTACGACTCTCAGTTGGACCAGATGATCGTTGCCACCAGCAACAAGTTCACCGTCCTCAAGAAGCTCGCGGACGACATCGCCGTACTCCTCCAGCCCGCGCGCCCGGGCTCCTCATTGCCTGCCACCCTAATCGGCCTCCATGGCCGGAACCTCTTTCAAGCAGTGGTGGCCATGCAACTGCCCGCCGATGCCACGAAGAATGTCCACCTGGAGGTCGCGCTCGCCGCGAGGCGCCTCACCCTGTAAGAATTCGTCGACCTACACATCCACGCGTACGAGCAAATCGTGTACATAGGTATCTACAAGGCCAGTGAGGACGCTACGACGTTGGCCTTCCTCAACCGGCTGGATGCCTTGGATGCCTTTGTTGAGAAGCACCTCGACCTCGCCACAAAAGCCGCCGCTCCTTAGCCGCCGGTCAGTGGCCCGGCGCACTAAGTTGAGGAGGATGAGGTTGTACGTTCGTGGATCCATCTTTCTTCTTGCCTTCTGTAACCACCACTGCGATCGCATCATCGTGGCCTTAATTCTTGTTATGCTGTTGCATTCTCGTTCCAGTCAATACCGACATGTGCGATCCCTTTGCTTAATTATATGCATCACTGTAACTAGTACTCCATCCATTAATTTATAAGTTGAGCTTACCTTTTCCATTAACTTCGTGCAACGCGCGGGCATCTTGCTAGAAACACTAGGATATGTCTATATAATCCGTATGTGATAGTACATTTGAAATCTCAAAAAAGACAAATATTTTGGTACGGAGGGAGTAATATATTAGGAGTATATCAAAACAATAGTGATTTCTTTCAAGTTTGTGAACAAATACTAGTACTATTCTACTACTTTGGATCCGTCGCAACGCAAGGGCACATTGCTAGTAAAAGGAAAAGGCCTGTGATGTTCGCGTCGCATCCCCACACGCCCGGGAATCGGGAGTACAACACGGCCCGTCCGGCATGACACATAGATTAGGGAATGCATGTTGCCTAGAAGTGGCGAAGCTTGAAGCAAAACGTTGGGCGTGCTAGTCTAGCCAGGCTATAGAAATTACCCTTGCGTTGACGTTCCATGCCTCAAAACTAGATGTACAACTACGAAAATCCTGCTAGTTTGGGCGGGCCAGGGCACGTGTTGGCCCTCACGTAGCTCCGCCCCTGTGCCTAGCATTTTCACTTTCATGTGGGACTGCCCGTTGAGCAAACCGACACCCCGCACGCCGCCGGGTTGGAAAACAGAAACAAGGGGAAGATCTAGCTCTAGCACGGAAGCCAAGAAATTTTGTGTCAGACGGGGCTCGTTGATAGAGTAGGAGCATTCCGTACTAGTACTATTCCTACTAGTACTTACCAAGTTTGTACTCCTAATACTATTATATTACTAGTACTGCCACTATACAACTAGTAGATACGTGCACGGCACAACATCGTAGGAACAAAAAATGGGAAGATCTTGTTTTGGGTGATTTATCCTTCTTTCAATCAACGTAGTATGAATAATATGATGTGGGGGGCACCCATGAAGCTTATGTGGCTTGGTTTCATGGCTACGGAAGGTTAGAGAAAAATAAATAGATAATGTGTTTAGAGTGCACTCGACTAAATAGATATACTTTGGATCCATTGCAACAGACGGGCACATCTATATCTATACCCCCTATATAGTGTGTGAAAACTTTGAAAGTTGGTCGTTGGATGAAGCCAATCCGATGGTACAAATATGACAAATCCGAGCACTACTGGCCATTGGATATCATCCACCAGTTTTTGCCACATGTATAATCTAGAAGACTCCATGGTTGAACTTAATTCATGACTAACTTTGCCACAACTAAGCTCAGGCAAAGTTATTAATAAGTTCTTCAAAATGAGAGCCACAAGTTGGCAAGCCTAAGGGAATCTTGCCACATTTTTTGTCTGTATGTCATGTGAGGCCAGTGTGGCTTGCCTAAGGTGTGGCTTGAACCAAACACTCACC
The DNA here is from genome assembly GCF_018294505.1 of Triticum aestivum. Lineage (NCBI taxonomy): Eukaryota > Viridiplantae > Streptophyta > Magnoliopsida > Poales > Poaceae > Triticum > Triticum aestivum. Next base: position 237,836,421 of record NC_057813.1, read on the forward strand.
TAAGTTAATCAAACTTTCCTAACCTTACATTCCACCAAATTTTGCAACAAGTTGGCAAGCCTAAGGGAATCTTGCCACATTTTTTGTGTGTATGTCATGTGGGGCCAGTGTGGCTTGCCCAAGGTGTGGCTTGAACCAAACACTCACCTAAGTTAATCAAACTTGCCTAACCTTACATTCCACCAAATTTTGCCACATGTTAGAATCCAGAAAACACCACATGTAGAAGCATAATGCACAAACCACCAGAATCTCATGCGTGCAATGCGCGTGTACCTTACTACTAGTACTAGTAGTAGTAAGAAACAAATACCAGTTTTGGCAAGAGCTCGTACTGCGGGAGAACCACAAGGCCTGCCGCAGGAGTTACATTTTCCTCTCGGGGCCCACGGGCCCGAACTTCAGTGGCTTAGTGCCCGGTCTATGAGTCAATGACATGTGGGCCTTAAATGCGTCTGGCCCACATGTCATTCTCATGGTGGTGGTGTGGTTCGTGACTCACTCGTTCGAGATGAACCTACCGGTGGTGGCATGGCCGTGGCGAGGGTACCATAGCTGGGCGTCGGGGCGTTACGAGGCGTAGATGGCCACACCGGCGGGTACTACCTGTAGTACATAAGTACTCCAGCTGAGGATTGATGCCCGGGACGAAATGTGTCACGGCCGTTGGATGAAAATTCAATTGTGCGGGAGTACGGATCGGAGCACAGCAGCGGAGCAGGCAAACCGCGTCCAATCGGGTGTGTCTGTGGTAGAAAGTTGATGGTCGCCGCAGTTCAGCTGTCCCGCATGTCATGCACACAAAGGCAGAGGAGCGGTGGGACCGAGAGGGATGAGGGGCATGAACAATCCTACTATTCTGTCACTGACATGTGGGACCCATAAGAGTGGGTCCCACCTGTCAGCGAAGGAAAGGCAGGGCAAGGCAGTGATAGCCACGTCAGAGGATCCATGTCCACGTCGGGGGACGTCATGCCGTGGGTTCGAGCGGCGTTGTGGGAATCGCGTGTGGGTGTGGTAGTGGTAGAAACAAGAAACGTGATGGTCGCCGTGGTTCAACTTCCATGGACAAGCTGTCGTGTCTACTGACACATGTATATCAAAACTAGAGTGTTCATATTTCAAGCACGTGAACAAGTATTATTCTACTAGTTTGGATCCATTGCAATGCACGGGCCAGCACATTGGTAGTAGTAGTGTCCATCTCTATCTCTAGAGGCCTTCCCTCGTTCATCCTTTTCTCTCACAAGAGAAACTACTCATACAAATGCATCTTGATGTTCCGTGTAACGCACGAGGATGTTTCCCTGGGGGTCTCTCCAGCGCGGCATGGCCGTAGTTGCAAGTTGACGCCCCTTGAGATGCCGACGTTGAGGGGCACTCGGATTTCCTCCGATGAGCAGGTAAGATGAGTTTGATCACGTAGTAAATGCATTCTAAAGACTACTTCCGTGTCCATTTCCTAATTCTCCCCCTGCCCACTGTTTCACAGGCTAGGGTCGGTGCGAGTGGAGATTGGCTTGCATATGTACGGGAGGGTACCAACATCAATTTGCACAACATTTACAACGGTGACACCGTTCCCGTAGAACCTTTGTCCAACATTGGGATTAGCCATGCAACGGGCCACCACATGAATTGGTACGATGGAACCATGGTGAGATTGAATAAAAGATAGCATGAACCTTGCACATGGCGGTCAAAGGCGGACCATGCTATCTGCGGCCGTTGCCGTACGAGTAGGAAGACGTTGTGCTCCTTTCTAACCGCATATTCGCGGTGACAAACCAGGAAGACGTTGTGCTCCTTTCCTATGATATACTCCCTCTCTCCCAGTTTATTTGTTTTGATTCTTTTCTTTTTATAAGTTTCAAATTCAAATTTAGAGCTCCCCATCACATGTTGAGATTACAATGTCCACTAAATCGTTGCGTGCATGTATAGTAAAGAAACAAATCTCGAGTTTGGCATGAGTTCATGCTGCGGGAGCACCACAAGCCCTGGCGCAGGAGTTACATTTCCCTCTCAGGGCCGTCGGGACTGAGCTTTAGCGCCTTACTACACCTACCTTTGAGTCAATAACATGTGGACCCGATAGGTGACTGGTCCACATGTAATGCTCCCGAAGGCAGAGGGGCAATGGGGCCAAGAGGGGTGAGCCGCAGGTTGGGGGACGTGTGGTTTCATGGGTTCGAGCGGCGTCGTGGGAATCGTGGGTGGCTGTGGTAGAAACTTGATGCTCGCCGCATTTTAGGTGGTCCACATGTCATGCACACAATGGCAGAGGGGCGGTGCGGCCGAGAGGTGTGAGGCGCACGTCGGGGGGCGTGGTGCCGTGGGTTGGAGAGGCGTCGTGGGAATCGCGAGATGAAACATGATGGTCGTCGTAGTTGAACTTCCATGGACAAGCTGTCATGTCTACGGACACATGCACTGTATACCGATCACTGGAAGGAGTAGCAGAGAAAGCTATATATGCGGATAAATAGTTCCTTATAGTCAAGCGGACCCACGCTACTACTCTGTTCCAAAGACATGCACACCATTGAAATAGTCCATCTATATCAATATACACTGAGAGGGAATAATTTTTTTTACAAGAGAGGAAATAGTTCATCCATCCATAGTGCCCTCCTGCTAGTGCAGCGTTTTCTTCTTCTTCTTCTTCTTCTTCTTCTTCTTCTTCTTCTTCTTCTTCTTCTTCTTCTTCTTCTTCTTCTTCTTCTTCTTCTTCTTCTTCTTCTTCTTCTTCTTCTTCTTCTTCTTCTTCTTCTTCTTCTTCTTCTTCTTCTTCTCATTCTCTGTGAGAGACAGCTTTGCAACAAGCTCTCAAAACTCACACGGGCACCAAGGGCATCATATTTTATCCGCTCGTACGTCAAGGGATAATTCTCCCATCTGGACGACCTTAATTCCACCGTCTCGTCACCCTTCTGAAGATTTGTACCAAGCACAAAATTTGCTACGTCGAATAGGGATGGTGTCTGTTTAGCACAATCTTCTACAGGAATTTTGATTCTGGTTTGTAGGTCAGCGATGTTTTTCAAATCAAGGTTGTATGGCTCCAGCTTCTGTTTGTCCCCTTCGATGGTTGCCCCACAGAAGTATACGTCCTCCTGAGACAAGAAATCGTGAAGCTCACCTGGTATGGAGGGCGAGTGTATGATGTGGTACACCAAAACATCATCTTCGAGGCACAGCTGAAGGACGGCGGCGCGCTGGATCTTCCCAGGGGCACGCTCCGTGTACTCTGTGTCGAGACCGATGACCCTCGTCTCTACCTTTTTGAGGGAGTTGGATAAATTGTTGATCCACTGCCGAACAACCCTTGGGTGGACGGTGACGGTGGCAACTATGCGCATCGAGCCTTCGACGAGGACATGTTGGACGCTAAAAACCTGCATCTCGATCTCTTTCGCCATTTGGAACCGCTGGAACGAAGGGCTATGGTTTGGAGAATTAGGACTAGATGGCTAGTCTAACTGAAGTAGTAGATGATTATTTAAAGAGGTTAAAACAATGTGAACACAGTGGGGTTTGGATGCAAATGAAGACGAAGGGGAGGTGAAGAAGCCGAGGCGAATCGGTTCCCGATGGAGAAGTAAATGGGAGAAGTTGCGCGCACGCAGTTAATTAGACGGCTAGGTAGACTAAATGAAAAGGCTATGCGGGTAGACTGAGGAGTCATACCTGTTCGTGTACGTGCCCATCCTTCCTGATAGGTGGGACCTATGCAAACAGATAAAAAAATGTGTCGTAGATTTTTTTTTGAGAGCGTGAGCGGGAGACACAACATTCTCTGGTTAAGGAATACTCCCTCCGTTTAGGTGAGTATAAGTCACATTATGAAAATCAGGTTTTCCCAAAACCTTTAGGCATGGAGCATTAACTTGCTGCTCGATCCCCTCCCAGCCTCATTAACCAGCGTTCTCTTCCTCTGCTGCCGCGTTCTACCTTTCCATTTTCCTCTTCTCAAGTGTGGAACGATCTGCATGCCGTCCTTGATGCACCAGAATGACCACTGCATGCATCGCGGCAGGGCATTGATTGGGCATGCACGAGAATTTGGTTCTGCTCGCAATATAGATGATACCTGAATGATGAAGTGAACATGCAAGCTAGCATGGGAGACCTATTTCCGCTATACAATACTGGAGTACTCATGTTCCTACTACTAGTAGTAGTAGTAGTACAACTGTGGTACACTTGATGGTCAAAATACTATTCATCCGGTCCTCATAGTGAAGTGACAACACCCTGCGCCTGACACTAGTCCAGGCGAGGCGGCGTGTTCGGGTTACCAAAGTCAGCCTCACCCTGTGCACTGTGCAGTCTGTCACCGCCGTTGTACAGCACATTGGCACCTCGCCTCGTCTCCCTCTCCGCTCCCATTGCACCGCTCCATCTCCTTCTCCTTCTCCGTCCCCGTCTCCGTCTCCATCTCACTGTGCCCCCGTGTACTGTTGCCTCACTCGCCTCCCCCAGTACCACTATTCCCTCGCTAGCCGCTCCAGCACCGACATCCTTCTGCCCCGTAAATCAAGCCCCCTTCCAAACTCCACCATGGCCGAACGCGAACCGCGCAGCATCCATATGAGCCGCGATTGGAGCAATCTCCCCAGTGACATCCTCGACCTCTGTTGTTCGTGTATGGATATGTTGACTGCCCTGCGGCTGGCTGCATGCTCGAGGGACATGCACACGCCCATCGTCAAAGCAAGGCCTAAGCTTTTCCAGACACCCTGCTTGCTGCTATCTGGTCTTGCGAGATTGGCTCACCATGATACGGAGGCATGCATGATGCCCCTTGACTTCAATCCGATCTCCATTAGCCGAAACTTCTTTGCAGGTATGTAGTGTGTCACCATACATCATTTCCCTCGACATCGATCCGATCACCATCGCCCGAAACTTCTTGGCAGGTATGTACTGGGTCGGCATGAACTCCCACTGGATGGCTGCCTTCAGAGAAGACGGTAAAAAGTTGGTGCTCGTGAACTTCCAGACCGCTCATGATATTATCCTTCCTCCGTTGGATTATATAGAGTATTACCGTCGCGGTCCAAGTCATCTAGATTACTACCTCAGTTGGACGGACCTTGTTTTGCAGAAGATTGTAATCTGCCAAGTACCCACACGACATGCGAATTACGCAGACTTCAAGCTAATTGCCTTGTTCGACCGCGGACTCGCCTATCTTTACGCCGGTGCCTTTTTAAGCTGGAGACGACTCGGCTCACAGTGGATCATCGTCAAAGCTGATACACACTTCTGTGATGCTATTGAACACAATGGCATCTTCTACGCGATCGACAAAGCAGATGGCACCACGTATTGCTGGGACGGCGCGTGTAAGTTGTTTCCGTCTCATGTTAATGATCACGCCATGACACTGTTTGAACTTTTTTGATGATTGGCATATCCTTGTTTCAGCAGAATTTGAGTAGAACTATGGCAATATATTAGAGACGCTGTAAATCAGCTATATTTGGAATGAGTTAATTCATGCGATTGTGACCATGTCATTAAAGCCAATTTGTACCCTGAATAATCAAACGGTTAGGAATATATGGATATTATACTTATTTTACAGTAATCTATATACTACTACTAAATATGAGTGTGTATCAATGGCCATGTTAGTTTCTTCATTTTCATGATGTAGAAACATGCACCACATTGTTGGTTTCATCTAACCATACATTAGGGAAGTAAATGTGCATATGGAGAACTTTATATTTGGAAGTAGTGAAATCCTGCAATGCTTACCTTGTGTACATACCTATATTCGCCCTTCAGCAATCAATGGCTAGAATAATATCCTCACAAGTTTTTTGCCCACAGAACACGAGTATATAACAATGCATGGTCTGTTAGTTACCTTGAAGAATTTGTTTGTGAGGTTAGAACATGATTACATAACATGCATGACATGGTAGTTTCCTGTGAAGAATCGATTGCGAGATAACATGAGTATAACCATGCATGGCACTTCTATATTTTTGAACCCAGTATACATTTCCCTGTATTTTCCTCCCAGTTCCAACAGGGACATATCATTGTTGTTTCTTGCATTATCCTACTCATACTCTGAACAATGCTGATCTTACATTAACAATGTCTGTCCTTTTTGATATGATGCAGTGTCCCTACAGTTACTGCCCTTTTTAATTACACAACCTTTGCCAAAAACAGGGAAGCACAACTGGTTCCTCGCTCGATCAGACGACGTCAAAAGATTGATGATCATTCGGACACATGAGCCGGAAAAGTTATATTGCAAAAAACCCACTGTATACAAGCACCGTGTAATACGTGAGTATCCGGACAGTGGCTATTACGTCTATGAGCAGGATACCAGCTTGTTGGGGCCTTTAGGATTTTTTAGTTGGAGGCGGGTAAACAGCCTTGGTTCACACTCTCTGTTTCTCAGACTCAATTATCCGATTAACCAGGAGATCACCGTTGGCAAGGACCTTGATGGCAGAGAAGCTCTGTTTGCTATGGAAAACAGTGTCTACACGGCGAGCCCTAGGAGTTCGGGAGCATACTCCCCTGATTGTCTACGATACATCCTGCAGCCAAAAGAAGGTGAGAATGGCAAAGGCATCCAAATTAACTTTGATCCTTGGATGTCTCAATTACGACAGGCAGTGATGTGGTTCAAGCCTTCAGGTTGATAGGTAATTGGGCTGTTGCATCGGAAGGGTGGAGTACTGGTGTCTCCGGATCACTGGTCGTTGAAGTGGGGCTGCAAATTATGATGGTGTTGGATCATCTCTTCGAATGACTTTGTTGTCTTTGCTGCTGGTTCTGGATGGGTAGTTCTTTCTTTTGTTATGCATATTCCTTGTCATTTGGTCATCCTCATCTATGTCACTCTTTCTATGTAATAGTTGCTTCTGTTTAGAATGTCATTCTCGTCTGGATCACAAGAGTCTGAGCGCTGCAGATGGGTACGTTTTGGTGGTGTAGAAAGACTTCTTATGAACTATCATGTCTTGTTGTTTATGTCAGTAGTAGTCACTAGTCAGTGTTTGAATGTTATATATATCGTTGTTTCGAACTGTTTATTGTCTCGAAGTACTAGTGGGCGAAATGAGGGCATCACCATTCTCCAGTGTTCAGAGTATATCTCCTTTTTTCAAGTTATATAATTTGAGCTCACTGTCTTTTCGATGATGCACACTTGTTTGGGCCAGTGAGGTGTCGTTGAATATGGGCCGAGTAGTAACGCAATGCCAAATAGGTCAATTATGACTCTCGGGCCGGGCTCTCAAAAGATCTTGAAAAAAGGTCGGGCTCTCCAAAAAAGAAAGAATAAGGACTCTTAGGCCGACATGTGGGCGCCACCGGTGTTTTCGTGCGCTTGCGCACCGAGAGCATATTGGCGCGTGCTCGAAATTCATGCTACCTTTTCATCCCTAGTCTCCCGCCCTCCCCCACCTCTGGAATAACGATTCCTACTCCAGTTCCCCCAATTCCCCCTCCTGTACTCCCTGTACTCAAGCGCACTATCATGTCGCTGGTCAACGCGGATCTCCGAGCTAGAGATCCAGAGGTCCATCCTGCCTTCGGTCGCTGCATGCTATCGCTCAACAGTGGCATGGCGACGCTTGACGACCAGTTTTCCAGCAAAGTGCTGATGGTAACCATCAACAGCGACCGGCCTCCCGTCTCGCCGGACAACCTTGTCAAAGCTCTTGGCATTTTGCACGGCATCCAAATAAGTGACTTCCTCGTCGAAGTCTGTCCGCCACCGGCTGATTTCTTCGTCAGGTTTCGAACAACTTTCGACTACAGTCGTGTGTTCGAATCTTCCCGGCGTTTGTTCTGCGATGTCGCACTGGTGAGCTTTTATCGGTGGCACCCAGGATGGGGCTTGGTGCCCTTTGATCTTGAGTTTTTAACAAAGCTTACGTTCCATGGCATGCCTCGACGTGCTTAGAACAACGAGTCCATGAATGAGCTTATCAACGACCTTGGAGGTGAGCTCGTAAGTATGTTTGTTCCTCCAGACACCTGGGCTCTGACGGTTATGGCATGGATGAAGAAGCCGTCCACCATACCGAAGGTGATTGGTGTTGAGATACCGGTGCAGGAACCGGGGTTGTACTATTCATCGCCACCAAGGCCGCCGCGGACCACGTTAGGGATGTACCTGTATCGAGTGTTCATGCATGTCGAAGAAGTGGTTAATCAATCAATCAAAGTCCTGCCGCCCCCGCTGGTGCCAGGGTCCGTCGACGACGTCCATTACAGGAGTCAACGTCAGACTTTCCCCGTGTTGCTCGGAACGATGGATGGCACAGGGCCTACTCCATCGCGTGGCGGAGGCCACTGCTTCTTTGGGAGAAGAGGCAGGGTTGACTGCCTAGATGTGCTCTAATTTGAGGTAACAACTGAATCTTGTCAGATAGTACTAGTTAAATCTGAGCTATGGGTCTGAAGCACTGATATGCCAGTACATTTGATTGTGACCTGTTCTAATTTTGTACCTGAACTTTTTTAGGAAGGGATGTACGTCAACTTAATGTGCTAGCAGAACTTATAGTGTTGTCTGTCTGTTTTCTTTGCACAACATTCAAGATATTTCCCCGTCATTTATATAGACGATGAACCATTATGTACGACTTCGTTGGTTTCAACATAGCCCTTCTCGTAGCGATCCACTGCTTCCATCCTAATTGTGCCGCCCGCGTGAAATTTTTGTATGCAAGTTCAGTGTGCTATGATGTTCTATATGATTGTGTCAACTATATAAGTTTTTACTGAGCATCAGCAATGCATATGGCTTAAAGATGTATTTATGAGCATCGACCGATGGGTCTCTCTCTCTATCTCTCTCACACACACACACGCACAGACACACGCACACGCACAAGTGGGACCCGTTGAATTATTTATTTGCTCGTGACAGCTTTTTATTAGGTTCCACTGTAATCTAACTTTTTTCTTAAGTTATTAATTGAGCCCAGTGACTTCAAAAAGTTGTACAGAAGCCTTGTTTGGGCCTTTCCGGCATCCCTGAATGTGGGCTGAGTAACCATGTTAGGTTGTACTGTACTACACAGGCCTTTTTTTCAACATCAACAATGCAACTGGGCCGACAGTTGTACACAATATCCGGGTCAACTTGTTATCCGCCCCGCTGGGCTGCAAAGTTTCCTAGGAGGTATGCATTAGGCTTAACAAGAAAATGGACTTTAAGAAATAATAAATGGGATATAATTATAATAACTGGGCAATTACTATGAACCAAACACGTAATTAGTTTGAAAAATATATTATTCTTGGAATTTGGAAATTTTAATTTCATTACTTGTTGCGCGCGCAATATTTCGTTGGATTTTAACGTGATACAACTTTATTTTGAAATTATATTTAACCTGACTAGAAATTTCGGATAAAAATATTTCGGATCCCATCAAAATGTGGGAAATTTCTTTGAATTCTGTTTTGAGCAGTTGTTTGAAATTATTAATCGTTGTCCTAGCTAGAAGTTGGGTTGTACTTTTAACAAACCCGTAAATGGGCTGTAGTAAATTCCATTAGAATTGAAAAATGGGTTGTACATTCTTACAAATCCCAAATGGGCTATATGTTCTCTGCCAAAACCAAGCTGTGGGCCTACTAAGTTGACGCGTACCAAGGGCTTTGTCAACTTAGTCAATATAAACGATTCTAGCTGTAGTGATCGTACGATGTCCATCCAACGGCCGTAGTGCTTCTTTAACTCTGGTCTTCTTGCTCCAGCCGCCCAAAGCAACGTCGGTCGTGTCACGTGCTACTGCCTCCCGTGGCCGGTTGTGATGCCGCGGAGGCCTCACCGCCCCGTACTACTCCCACCGCTGGCCAGGCCATCCCTCTACTCACCCACACCCCCTGTTATTCTGCGGTGACGGCAGCCTCACACTGTAGCCGAACCAGTGAACCCTCGTACTCCTCTCCACACGGGCTACCACTGTTGCGTCTTCCCCGGCTCCGCGTAATCCCCTTCCTAGGCCTCGCCATCATCTAGACCACCACCCTAGTGCTCTCGGCGCGGTGTGGTCAGCGTGGTCAACAACCGACTTCCATCGGAAGAATACTATACGTGGAGAAGCTGACAGCTGGGTCCAGGCGGCCGCAAGGAAGTGCCCCCTTATTACGGGCAAAATAATTATTCCTCCACCAGACAACAGGGACCCACCGGACAGGCCACCTTATTTCGCAAAAAAATGTTTCCCCCCTTACTGCTGGGACCCACCGGACGGGCTAGCGTATTTCGCGAAAAAATGTTCCCCGCGCTGTCAGCTCGGACCCACCGGAAGTGCCTCCTTATTACGCACAAAAAAAATGAATACTCCCCCTACTAGCTAGGACCCACCATGGTGGGAGGCTAACTTGTGGGCCTACTAAGTTGACTGGGACGGGGGCCTTTGTCAACTCTAGTCAATATGAACGATTCTAGCTCCAGTGACCGTACGATGGCCATTCAACGGCCGTACTGCTTCTTCAACCTCTGGTGTTCTTGCTCCAGTTGCCCAAAGCAGCGCCGGTCATGCCGCATGCTCCTGCCTCCCGTGGCCAGCTGTGCTGCCACGCAGGCCTCACTGCCCCCTACTATTCCCACTGTTGGCCAGGCCCTGCGGCGACGACAGCCTCACATCGCAGCCGAGCAAGTGAACCCTCGTACTCCTCTCCGCGCGGGCTTCCGCTACCGCATCTTCCCCGGCTCCCCGTCGTCCCCTTCCTAGGCCTCACCATCGTCCACTGCTGTGGTGCTCTTGGCGCGGTGTGGTCAATGTGGTCAACGACCGACTTCCATCGGAAGAGTACTGTACGTGGAGAGGCTGACAGCTGGGTCCACGGCAGCAGCTAGGAAGTGCGTCCTTATTACGCGAAAAATAATTATTCCTCCACCTGACAGCAGGGACCCACCGGACGGGTCACCAGTATTTCACGAAAAAAAACGTTTCCCCTTGACTGCTAGGACCCACAGGACGGGCCACTGTATTTTGTGAAAAAAACATTCCCCCCGCTGTCAGCTCGGACCCACCGGAAGTGCCTCGTTATTACGCACAAAAAAATGAATACCCCCCTGCTAGCTGGGACCAACCTTGGTGGGAGGCTGACTTGTGGGCCTACTAAGTTGACTGGTACGGAGGCCTTTGTCAACTTTAGTCAATATATGAACGATTCTAGCTCCAGTGACAGTACGATGTCCATCCAATGGCCTAGTGCTTCTTCAACCTCTGGTCTTCTTGCTCCAGCCGCCCAAAGCAGCGCCGGTCGTGGAGCCTGCTCCTGTCGCCTGTGGCCTGCTGTGATGCTGCGAGGCCTCACCACCCCTACTACTCCCACCGCTGGCCATGCCATCCCTCTACGCACCCACACCCCCTGTTATTCTGCGGCGACGGCAGCCTCACACCGCAGCCGAACGAGTGAACCCTCATACTCCTCTACGCGTGGGCATCCACTGCCGCGTCTTCCCCGGCTCCGTGTCGTCCCCTTCCTAGGCCTCACCGTTGTCCACCGCCCTAGTGCTCTCGGCGCGGCGTGGTCAACGTGGTCAAGGAATGGCTTCCATCGGACGTGGACTGTACGTGGAGAGGCTCACAGTTGGGTCCACGGCCGCAGTAAGGAAGTGCCTCCTTATTACGCGCAATATAATTATTCCTCCACCTGACAGCGGGGACCCACCAGACGGGCCACCGTATTTAGTGAAAAGACATTTCCCCCTATCTGCTGGTACCCACCAATTACATCTTCGCACGCAAGGAAGTGCGTCCGAAAAAAAAACGATTCGCCCCCCTGACTGTTGGGAACCACCAGCGACATCTTCGCACACAAGGAAGTGCCTGACAGTCGGGACCCACCTGGTCGAAGCGTACGTAGCGTTGTCATTCTGTTCGCGAACGTGTACATACATATATACTGGTGGATGTAGAGGCGTACACGTGTCATAGTAGAGGCGCGCACGTGTCGTAGTAGAGGCGCGCACGTAGCATGTACACGTACGTACAGCGGCGAGGGTGCAAGAAAGAAAATACGGCCACGTACGTACATACGGGCAGGGTCTCTAACGCCTATCGCGCATTCGTACATGGCTGGGTCGGAACGGAGAAACAGTGTCGTCGTCGTGTTCATGGGGAGCCAACCGGCTGGGTCAGAACGGAATGCGTCGTCGTGTTCATCAGGAGGGCTTGGACGGAACAGGCGATGGAAATGAGGGCTGGCGTACCGCACAACGGAGGAAACGGCCTTGTGTTCGACCGGCCACGTTCGAAACGGGGTCATGTTGATCGGGAGGGGCCTGGCGTACCGCAAAACGGAGGAAACAGACTTCCTACGGTCAAAACGGTGGTCGTGTTCATCGGGAGGGGTGTGGCGTACCGCAAAAAAG
>NC_057813.1:237849111-238008514 GCF_018294505.1 Triticum aestivum
CTACTGTTCATCCAGCCCTCTACACCACGGGGTCCTGTTCAACCAGCCCTCCACGGCCACCCCTCCACCGTCTACTGTTCATCCAGCCCTCCACACCACGGGGTCCTGTTCAACCACCCCTCCACGGCCACCCCTCCACCATCTACTGTTCATCCAGCCCTCCACACCATGGGGTCCTATTCATCCAGAGGCAATGCCACTGCTCACAGTTCATCCACCCCCCCACAACGCTCACTGTTCATCCAATCGATCGGCTTCTGTTAGCAGTAGTAGCGATGGAATCGCTCCATCGGGTTCAGTTAACAGCCATCGATCGATCGCTCGGGTTCAGTAACGCGTAGCCTGCAGTGCAATCGCTCGGGTTCAGTTAGAGCCCAACGCCTCGCTCGGGTTCAGTTAGAGCCAACGCCTCGCACACACGCGCGTACCTGTACGAGAGAAACGCGCATCGCTCCGTCCCTGACCTCCCACCGTAACCGGCAACTCCCCGAAATTTTCCTCCCCCTCGCTTCTACCACGGTTTTTTCCGTCATGGACGGCCCAAAGAATGTCATGCAGCTGCATCTCCGGCCCGCCCAGGACGAAAAGCCCATTTTCTGTCATGATTTTTTGTCATAGAAGTAGGAGCCCACCACATCTATGATGATACCGGGTTTTGTCACAATTATCGTTCGGCCCAAAATGTCACAAATGTGTCTTTTTTTTTGTAGTGTTAGTATGTTGCTATTGCTTTCTTCATGACTTATACATGTTCCTATGACTATGAGATTATGCAACTCCCAAATACCGGAGGAACAATCTGTGTGCTATCAAACATCACAACGTAACTGGGTGATTATAAAGATGCTCTACCGGTTTCTCTGATGGTCTTTGTTGAGTTGGCATAGATCGAGATTAGAATTTTTCACTCCGATTGTTGAAGAGGTATCTCTAGGCCCTCTCGGTAATGCACATCACTATAAGCCTTGCAAGCAATGTAACTAATGAGTTAGTTACGGGATGATACATTACGGAATGAGTAAAGAGACTTGTCGGTAACGAGATTGAACTTCGTATTGAGATACCGATGATCGAATCTCGGGCAAGTAATATACCGATGACAAAGGGAACAACGTATGTTGTTATGCGGTTTGACCGATAAAGATCTTCGTAGAATATGTGGGAGCCAATCTGAGCATCTAGGTTCCTCTATTGGTTATTGAGCGGGGACGTGTCTTGGTCATGTCTACATAGTTCTCGAACCCGTAGGGTCCGCATGCTTAACATTCGATGATGATCGCTATTATGAGTTTATGTGTTTTGATGTACCGAAGGTAGTTCAGAGTTCCAAAAGTGATCAAGGACATGACAAGGAGTCTCGAAATGGTCTAGACATAAAGATTGATATATTGGACGGCTATATTCGGACATCGGAAGTGTTTCGGGTGATTTCGGATAAAACCGGAGTGCCGAAGGGTTACCGGACCCCCCCTCCCAAGGAACTAGTGGGCCTAGATGGGCCTTAGTGGAGAGAGAGGGGCGGCCAGGGCAGGCCGCGCACCCCCTCCCATTTGAGTCCGAATTGGGCTAGGAGGGGGTGGCGCTGTCGGTGTCAAAACCGGCGGATCTCAGGTAGGGGGTCCCGAACTGTGCGTCTAAGGCTAATGGTAACAGGTGGCAGGGGACACAATGTTTACCCAGGTTAGGCCCTCTCTATGGAGGTAATACCCTACTTCCTGCTTGATTGATCTTGATGAATATGAGTATTACAAGCCCTAGAAGCCTAGCCTATGAGGTTATGATTGTTGTCCTATGGACTAAACCCTCCGGTTTATATAGACACTGGAGGGGGCTAGGCTTACACAAAGTCGGTTATAGAGAAAGGAATCTGCATATCCGAATCACCAAGCTTGCCTTCCATGCAAAGGAGAGTCCCATCCGGACACGGGAAGAAGTCTTCTATCTTGATAGCCCAACGATCCGGCCAAAGTATATAGTCCGGCAGTCCGAGGACCCCTCAACCCAGGACTTCCTCAGTAGCCCCTGAACTAGGCTTCAATGATGATGAGTCCAGCGCGTAGATTGTCTTCAGCATTGCAAGGCGGGTTCCTCCTCCGAATACTTCAAAGTAGATTTCGAACACAAGAATCGTGTCCGGCTCTGCAAAACAAGTTCCACACACAACCGTAGAGAGTATAATATTTCATGAGTCCAATCCACTGAAAATTTTGGTAGCACGACATTACGTCATCCCCAGCCATTATTTTGAATCATTTTCTAGCAAGCCACTCTACTTTTCGAGAGGCGGTTTTTATTGGCACGTCTTATCAAAGTAGAGATCATGTCCCCTTATTGCAGGATTTTCATCAACATGAGCGTGGGTAACGCAACCATTATGTTGGCATGTTTCCTTGGGAATAGGCATGTTTTAGGGCCGCAGAGGGGACGTTTGATATTCGTCGCGTTTATAAAGGGGCTAACGCCTGTCCTTTTCCTTCCCCGCTAGTCCTTTTCTCTACCCCTCACCTCGAGTTCCAACACCCAAGGGTCAATCCAGTGCTTCGAGCTTCCGGCCATGTCTGGACCCAGCCTTCAAGGCTGGTGGATGGCCTCTTCTATCATAGAGGAGGATATCTCAAAGCTCAGGCAGGCAAGATACCTAACCGCAGAAATCCTCCACAGGCTTCCTGCTGAAGGGCAGGTTATTCCCACTCCCAGATCCAATGAGAGGGTTGTGTTCATCTCTCACTTCCTCCGAGGGCTTGGGTTTGCTCTACATCCATGTGTTCGAGGGCTTATGTTTTATTACGGGCTATATTTCCGTGATCTAGCTCCAGACTCCTTCCTTCATATCTCGGCGTTCATCATCATGTGTGAGTTCTTCCTCCCGATTTCCCCACACTTCAGCTTATGACTTAAAACCTTTATCTTGAACCCGAAGGTAATCAACGGGAAACAAGTGCAGTGCGGAGGCACTTAAATAAGCAAACTTATCACTTCTCCTTGGCCAAAGGGCTCTTTCGCAGAATCTTCTGACATATGGCAACGGGAGTGGTTTTACATTACCGACAAACGGGGTAAAAAGCGGGCAGCTACACCCGCATTTCGATCTGGCACTCGTTTATAGCTTGCATCATGGAGTAACAAGGGGCTGGACCGGGGATCTATTGATGAAGTGCAGACGTTGCAAAGTCGCATTCGGAGCCTCATTAAAAAGCACATTGGTCTCACCAATGTGATCCAAGTAATGCTAACCCGCCGGATCCTTCCGTGCCAGCGGCGTCCTCTCCGTATGTGGGAGTTCAATCTGGAAGGTCCATGGACCCTTCAACACTTCTCTGGCACAATGCTCAGAGGTATGTGGAATTTATTCTTCGGCGCATGAAAACAGTGGTCGAATACTACAGAAGACCTCGGCCTCGACTGCAATCATCCGGATACTCCGGTAAGTACTTGACTCTCGAACACAGTTTAGTCAAATTACTCACAACAATGTACTGACAAAACTCTACTCGGCCAGGGCTGGCTAAAGAAGGCGGAGAGAATTAGGTGTTCTTCTCCACTTCCCGAAGACTCTGCCGATCCGGTGTTAACAAGGATGCTGGCTCCAACACCATATCAAGTGCCGGCAGGGGAAGATAAGGAGGAGAGTGAAGAGGCCCAAGGTGGCCTCCATTCTGGAGGCACACCAGGCAATTTTTTCGGGGAGATTGGAACCCCCACTTCGAAAGACGACAGGGAAGGGCGAACTGACATCCCCTCTCCTCACGCGAAAAATAGGACCGCCTCCGGAGACTCAAAAAGAGGAGCTTCTAAGAAGGGGAAGGTATCCCAGTCAGGGGATGATGCTGACACGCAATCACTCTGTAAATATAGGCCCTTAGCCGAATCGTAAGTGAACTAGGGTGTTTTAAACATATCTCGTTCTTTCCTGGATATAAGGGTAACATTTTAAACACATGTTTGCAATCTGGCACACAGCCCTCCTCAACAGTCCTCCTCTTCGGGGGATCTTCTTCTGGAGATGATGGAGAGTGAGACGCATCCACAGATCTCCCTGCCTGATAAGGCAGACAACATCAAGGTGTCGTCCCAGACGATCTTTCCCGATCAACAAGTGGCGCAAGGGGCAGTGAAGTCCGGGGCCGAAGGTAATACTTCAGCCGCCCAGGGTCCAGGGTGTGCGGCCAATACAGGGAACAACAAAAGTCCCGGACTATCCAATGCCCGAGGGACGACGCAACCTATTCCAGATCCAGAGGCGCCGGATACATTGATAGACATATTGCAACATGCCTCCGTCTCAGAGGAACATCGTACCTTGATGGGTACGGTGGTTGAAAGAGTTCGATCCATGAAAAGCGGATTGAATGAAGCCTTTACGAGCCTACTAAGAGGCTTCAAGGTACGTAGTGTAATTTCAATTATATTATAAGTGCAAATTGCACCTGTGTATAGATAGTAGCCCCTGAGACTGTGGTTGACATCCAAAGGGATGTGATCAGAGGATAAAAAATATATGCCCAGGAAATGAACTGACTAATTGAAACACATGTTGTTACATCCGTGGCGACTGCCCAAGCTACAGAGGTAGCACATCTGAAGCAGAAAGTTGATGTGGCGGATGATGACATCACACTTATTAACAGGCGGCTCGATGAGGCGCAGGGTATGTCTTTGGGGCATTTAGTACATGCTAGTATAATAAACTGAGTGTGATACTGAGAATTTGTATATGTGTAATTGCAAATAGTGCCGCCGTAGTTGAAACCCTTCGGGCGGAACTTGCCCGGGCCAAGGAGCAAGCCAGGATGAGTAATGCGGCTGCCGAAAAGGTAGCCGCCGAATTAAAAGCCGAGCAGACTACTCGGCGTCAGTGCGATGAGAGAATATCTACTATGGCACTTGGGTGAAGTATGCTGTCAGTGTCAAAACCGGCGGATCTCGGGTAGGGGGTCCCGAACTATGCGTCTAGGCGGATGGTAACAGGAGACAAGGGACACGATGTTTTTACCCAGGTTCGGGCCCTCTCGATGGAGGTAAAACCCTACTCCTGCTTGATTGATATTGATTATATGGGTAGTACAAGAGTAGATCTACCACGAGATCAGAGAGGCTAAACCCTAGAAGCTAGCCTATGGAATGATTGTTGTTCCTACGGACTAAAACCCTTCGGTTTATATAGGCACCGAAGAGGGTTAGGGTTACACAGAGTCGGTTACAATGGTAGGAAATCTACATATCCGTATCGCCAAGCTTGCCTTCCATGCCAAGAAAAGTCCCATCCGGACACGGGACGAAGTCTTCAATCTTGTATCTTCATAGTCCAGGAGTCCGGCCGAAGATGATAGTTCGTCTATCCGGACACCACCTAGTCCGAGACTCCCTCAGTAGCCCCTGAACCAGGCTTCAATGACGACAAGTCCGGCGCGCATATTGTCTTCGGCATTGCAAGGCGGGTTCCTCCTCCGAATACTTCATAGAAGATTTTGAACACAAGGATAGTGTCCGGCTCTGCAAAATAAGTTCCACATACCACCGTAGAGAGAATAATATTTACACAAATTCAATCTGCTGATGTATTCCGTGACGTGTCATCACACCACGGCCAAGCCTTTATTCGAATCATTTTTACTGTCCCACCTCAGCGCGTTTAGCGAGGCAGTTTCCTTGGCACGTCTTGTCAAAGCAGAGATTGTGTCCCCTTATTCCGGGATTCTCATCAATACGGGCGTGGGTAACCCAACCGTGTCCGTTGGCACGTCTCCACTATCGAAGGCGAGTCCCGAATGGTCATGAGGGAGGCTCTTGGGATTCAACCTCTTTATCAAGAGACCAAGGCTCCACTTCCTTCTTTCAATCTCAATCGAATCCGCCCCTCGCCTCGAGTTCCAAGACCCAAAGCTCCAGATTCAGGCGCTTCGGACCTTCGATGATGTCCGGCTCCGACCTGCAAGGCCGGTGGATGCCTTCCTCCGTTACGGAAGAAGATGTGTTAAAGCTAAGAGAGGCCAGGTATCTAACCGGCAAAATCTCGCATAGGCTGCCTGCCCAAGGGCAGGTTATTCCCACTCCCAAGCCTGGTGAAAGCATGGTGTTCGCGTCTCACTTCCTTCGGAGGTTAAGCTTCCCGACGGACCCCTTCGTGAGGGGTTCCTGTTTTACTATGGGTTGGAATTTCACGACTTGGATCCGGAGTCCATCCTCCACATCTCATTGTTCATTGTCGTGTGTGAAGCCTTCCTACGCATTACCCCTCACTTCGGATTGTGGCTCAAGACCTTCAAAGTGGAGCCAAAGATGATCAAGGGGCAACAGGCAGAGTGCGGAGGGGCTGTTACAAGCAAGAATGCTGATGCTCCGTGGCCCGAGGGCTCTTTTCAAGAGGAGCTTAATTTATGGCAACAAGAGTGGTTTTATATCACAGCTCCCAGGGGCACCAAATGGGTGGCGCCACCTGCCTTTCGCCCGGATCCTCGATCGCGACTGGCGTCATGGGTCAATAAAGGGCTTGACTGGGGGCCATCCAAGGACGTGCCCTTGCCGCAGGGCCGCATTTGAGACCTCCTAGAGAGAGATCACTTTGGTCGTAGTGGCGCAGGTCATGTTGATTCGTCGCGTCCTGCCCTGCAGACGTCGCCCCCTCCACCTGTGGGAATTTAACCCGGAGGGACCACGAGCTCTCCAACATTTTATGGGCGCGACGCCCGTGGAGATGTACAAGCTTTTCTTCGGATCACAAGAGATGTGTCCAGACTTGACCGAGGACGCAGGTCTGAGCTGCAATCACCCGGATACTCAAGTAAGTAGCCCTGTACCCGGACACGCTATCCTATATTTATTACAAACTTGCCCTTTAAAAGAGCTGTCCCTTGAACAGGAGTGGATAGCAAAAGCAAAGTTAATCAGGTGTCCGGCCCCCCTCCCCGAGACCACGCCGGATCCCGTGTTGACCAGGATGCTGGAGGTTGCGCCTTCGGTAGAAGGTGAAGGGGGGAACAAGGAATCTACCGCCTCCGCGAAGGAGGCTGCCAGGAAAGGAGGGATCGAGAATCCCTCCATCCAAGGGAAGAAGAGGACCGCCTCTGAAGACCCGGAGACCATGGTCTCAAAGCGGTGGAAGAAATCTTCGTCAGAGGGTCCGGCGCCGAGATATGCCTCGGCCGCATTATGCCCCCAAGGGGATCAACCCTCCACCGAGCCGTAAGTAAAGAGGGGAGTTCTTTTTTTAAAATAAAGGATATCCCTACCCTATTTCTGATAACCGAAATTTTACCTTGTAGTTCGGATCTCAGCCCTTCTCAGCAGAGCTCATCTTCGGGGGATCTTCGTCCGGAGATGATAGAGAGCGAAACGCTTCCCCCTACCGTACCGCCTTACGAGGTGGGCGACCCTGAGGTGTCGTCACAGAGGGTTTCTCCAAGTCCGGCGGGGCCGGAAGGTAGTCGTATGTCCCCTCAAAGCCCTCCACATTTGGCCTTCAAAAAAGTCCATCGGACGAGTCCGACACCATATGGTGTACAGTCGGAGGAGCTGAAGGATCTGCTCGGGCGAGCGTTTATCTCAGAAGATCACCGTGCATTAATGGGTACGGTGATTGAAAGGATTTCGTCCGTTGAGAGCGGATTGCATGAAGCCGTCAGAAGTTTACTGACAGGTTTTGAGGTACACAAATGATGTACCTTATGACAGTTCCGCATATAAAATGCGCCATGTGTAGATAGTGGCCCCTGAGACTCGGTGTGTTGTCAAGAATGATAGCGCGCCGAGGATCATAATCCTAGGTATAATATGTCGCCCTTCCTATGTAGGTGGTGAAGTGTTCGGTGGCTAGCCGGACTGATGGATTTGCCGAACTAAAGCGACAACTTGACGTGGAGGATGCCGACATCGCACTTGTCAATAAGCGTCTTGACGAGTCACAAGGTATGTGATCTTTCCGCGGACACCTGGTAAAGGAGCTTGATGCCCGTGCCTCACAACAAGTATGCTTGACGCAGATGGTGCCGCTGCCATGGAGAACCTGCGGGCGCAGCTCACCCAGGCCAAGGAGCAGGCCAGAAAGAGTGACGTGGCTGCCTTAAAGGCGGCCGAACAGCTAAAAGCCGAACAGGCTGCTCACTGTCGAAGCAAGAAGGAGATGGCCGAGATGGCCGTGGAGTTGAAGAATGTTGCCGACCGCTGCAAGCTTCTTGAAAAAGAAGATCGGGCGGTATGAGAGGACCTGAAGAAGGCCACTGCCGAGGCCAAGGATGCTCGCTCTACAATGAGAGCTATGAAGGAGGAGCTGCGTCAGGCCGGAGATATCGCGGCTGGAAAGCCCTTTCTGCTGCGGAGGAAATTCCTGGACCCTAATTATGCTCAGTTGGACCGGCTGTGGAGTGCGGAAGATGCTTATCTGGACTTGGCGGCAAGTGCGGCAGACGCGTCCAAACACTTCCGAGATCAAGAGGATCATGAAACGGGGAAGGTTTTTTGGTCGCAGTTCCATAGTCCAGAGCGCCCACTTCCATTAACCGATCGCTTGGCCGAATGGGTGGAGCTGAATAGGTTATCCAGACATGCGATGAAGGATGTTGTGAGTCTTTTGTGGCTGAAGAGGCCCGAGCCGAAGAGTTATTTTGGCTTG
Source organism: Triticum aestivum (assembly GCF_018294505.1). NCBI lineage: Eukaryota > Viridiplantae > Streptophyta > Magnoliopsida > Poales > Poaceae > Triticum > Triticum aestivum. Next base: position 237,857,720 of record NC_057813.1, read on the forward strand.
GTGTAGCAGTTCTTTGGTGCTGTGTCGCATATCAATGAAATGAGGAGGTCGGCATGCATAGAGGGTGCGCGGATGGCTCTTGCCCGTGTCAAGACATACTGGGCGGAGATGAAGGCCCCCGATGTTGCAACCCAAGATTCGGACGGAAGCCGAGTACCTGTCGAGCACTATTTTCAGGAAGTTCTGCACGGCGCTCGTTTAATAGAGACGCAGTGCTCGAAGGATATCATGTTCGAATAACATGTATTATTGTGAAACAATGTTTTGATGATATATAAAAGCTTTTTATACTTCTGTCTTCAAGAATTAAAATAGCTCCTGTGCGGCCGTTGATGTATATGTGTATATAACCTGAAAGATGGCAGTCTTCGGCTTCAGCCCCCACGCATATAATGCGGGGGTGTGCAAAAGGTGCATTTTCACACTTGATCCAACGTCTTGGTCCTATAAAGGAGGTGGTAGCGTAGCAAACCAGGCAACCGGACTATAATGCTTTATCACTTTCACTTAGCCATAGGAGTTTGACAGTGGGGCTACTATATAGCCCCTAGGGGCACCACGCTCACCCAAATTCGGGGCGCGTATGTGCCTTACCGGGAAACGACCCTTCGTCAATGTGGAGGAAACCTATAGATTCCGGCGGGTCATCGAGTGGTTGACCAGTCTCATGCTATATCATGACAGTCAGTTTTCGACTTTCTCTACTGAGGTGCTCGCCTGGCCAAACCGGGGCACAATCGCAGTAGTTCTCCTGGTGCCGCGTTAGCCGATAGAGCGGAACGTAAGGCAGCAAAACACAGGAGCCGGACAAACCCAACATTTGACCAAAGACATGATTCGGAGCTGATGCATATAAGGCCTAACTCCAGACGCCGAACACTCCCTAAGGTATTCGGTCTTTATGAAAACGGGCCGAACAACGCCCTTGGTAATAAGCCCCTGGTGTCCAGGTATGCGCAAAATTCTGACGTGGCCTATGCCAAAACGCCAGCCTCCTCCTCGGTTATAGTTGTAGGGTTTCGTAGTAATTTCAAAAATTTTCCTACGCACACGCAAGATCATGTGATGCATAGCAACGAGGGGGAGAGTATTGTCTACGTACCCTACGCAGACCGACTGCGGAAGTGATGACACGACGTAGAGGAAGTACTCGTACGTCTTCACGATCCAACCGATCAAGCACCGAAACTACAACACCTCCGAGTTCGAGCACACGTTCAGCTCGATGACGATCCCCGGACTCCGATCCAGCAAAGTGTCGGGGAAGAGTTCTGTCAGCACGACGGCGTGGTGACGATCTTGATGAACTACAGCAGCAGGGCTTCGCCTAAACTCCGCTACAGTATTATCGAGGAATATGGTGGCAGGGGGCACCGCACACGGCTAAGGAACAGATCACGTGGATCAACTTGTGTCAACTTGTGTGTTTTGGGGTGCCTCTACCTCAGTATATAAAGGAGCCAAGGGGGGGAGGAGGCGCCGGCCAAGGAGGGAGGCGCAGGAGGAGTCCTACTCCTACCGGGAGTAGGACTCCCCTCCAATCCTATTCCTATTAGGATTCCCCGGAGGGGGAAAAGAGGAGGAGGGGGCCGGCCACGTCTCCTAGTCGGGGGGAGGCGCGCAGCCCATCCAGGGCAGCCCCTTCTCTTTTCCACTAAGGCCCACTATGGCCCATATAGCTCCCGGGGGGTTCCGGTAACCCTCCCGGTAACCCGGTAAAATCCCGATTTCACCCGGAACACTCCCGATATCCAAATATAGGCTTCCAATATATCAATCTTTACGTCTCGACCATTTCGACACTCCTCGTCATGTCCGTGATCACATCCGGGACTCCGAACAACCTTCGGTACATCAAAATGCATAAACTCATAATATAACTATCATCGTAACCTTAAGCGTGCGGACCCTACGGGTTCGAGAACAATGTAGACATGACCGAGTCACGTCTCTGGTCAATAACCAATAGCGGGACCTGGATGCCCATATTGGCTCCTACATATTCTACGAAGATCTTTATCGGTCAGACCGCATAACAACATACGTTGTTCCCTTTGTCATCGGTATGTTACTTGCCCGAGATTCGATCGTCGGTATCCAATACCTAGTTCAATCTCGTTACCGGCAAGTCTCTTTACTCATTCCGTAATACATCATCTCACAACTAACATATTAGTTGTAATGCTTGCAAGGCTTATGTGATGTGTATTACCGAGAGGGCCCAGAGATACCTCTCCGACAATCGAAGTGACAAATCCTAATCTCGAAATACGCCAACCCAACATCTACCTTTGGAGACACCTGCAATGCTCCTTTATAATCACCCATTTACATTGTGACGTTTGGTAGCACCCAAAGTGTTCCTCCGGCAAACGGGAGTTGCATAATCTCATAGTCATAGGAACATGTATAAGTCATGAAGAAAGCAATAGCAACATACTAAACGATCGGGTGCTAAGCTAATGGAATGGGTCATGTCAATCAGATCATTCACCTAATGATGTGACCTCGTTAATCAAATAACAACTTATTTGTCTATGGTTAGGAAACATAACCATCTTTGATTAACGAGCTAGTCAAGTAGAGGCATACTAGTGACACTCTGTTTGTCTATGTATTCACACATGTATTATGTTTCCGGTTAATACAATTCTAGCATGAATAATAAACATTTACCATGAAATAGGGAAATAAATAATAACTTTATTATTGCCTCTAGGGCATATTTCCTTCAGTCTCCCACTTACACTAGAGTCAATAATCTAGTTCACATCGCCATGTGATTTAATAGCAATAGTTCACATCACCTTGTGATTAACACCCATAGTTCACATCAATATGTGATCAACACCCAAAGGGTTTACTAGATTCAGTAATCTAGTTCACATCGCTATGTGATTAACACCCAAGGAGTATTAAGGTGTGATCATGTTTTGCTTGTGAGAAAATTTTAGTCAACGGGTCTGTCACATTCAGATCCGTAAGTATTTTTGCAAATATTTATGTCAACAATGCTCTACATGGAGCTACTCTAGCTAATTGCTCAAACTTTCAATATGTATCCAGATCGAGACTTAGAGTCATCTGGATCAGTGTAAAAGTTTGCACTGATGTAACTTTTACAACAAACTCTTTTATCACCTCCATAATCGAGAAACATCTCCTTAGTCCTTACTAAGGATATTCTTGACCAATGTCCAGTGATCTACTCCTAGATCACTATTGTACTCCCTTGCCAAATACAGAGCAAGGTATGCAATAGGTCTGGTACAAAGCATAGCATACTTTATAGAACCTATGACTGAGGCATAGGGAATGACTTTTCATTCTCTTTCTATTTTCTGCTGTGGTCGGGATTTGAGTCTTACTCAATTTCATACCTTTGCAACACAGGCAAGAACTCTTTCTTTAACTGTTCCATTTTGAACTATTTCAAAATCTTGCCAAGGTATGTACTCATTGAAAATCTTATCAAGTGTCTTGATCTATCTCTATAGATCTTGATACTCAATATGTAAGCAGCTTCACCGAGGTCTTTCTTTGAAAAAACTCCTTTCAAAACACTCCTTTATGCTTTGCAGAATAATTCTACATTATTTCCGATCAACAATATGTCATTCACATATACTTATCAGAAATGTTGTAGTGCTCCCACTCACTTTCTTGTAAATACAGGCTTCACCGCAAGTCTGTATAAAACTCTATGCTTTGATCACACTATCAAAAACGTTTATTCCAACTCCGAGAGGCTTGCACCAGTCCATAAATGGATTGCTGGAGCTTGCACACTTTGTTAGCTCCCTTTGGATCGAAAAAACCTTCCGGTTGCATCATATACAACTCTTCTTCCAGAAATCCATTCAGGAATGCAGTTTTGACATCCATCTGCCAAATTTCATAATCATAAAATGCAGCAATTGCTCACATGATTCGGACGGACTTAAGCATCGCTACGGGTGAGAAGGTCTCATCGTAGTCAATCCCTTGAACTTGCCGAAAACCTTTTGCGACAAGTCGAGCTTTGTAGACAGTAACATTACCATCAGCGTCAGTCTTCTTCTTAAAGATCCATTTATTCTCAATTGCTTGCCGATCATCGGGCAAGTCAACCAAAGTCCATACTTTGTTGTCATACATGGATCATATCTCAGATTTTATGGCCTCAAGCCATCTCGCGGAATCTGGGCTCATCAGTGCTTCCTCATAGTTCGTAGGTTCATCATGGTCTAGTAACATGACTTCCAGAACATGATTACTACGCCACTCTGGTGCAGATCTTACTCTGGAAGACCTACGAGGTTCTATAGTAACTTGATCTGAAGTTTTTATGATCAATATCATTAGCTTCCTCACTAATTGGTGTATTTGTCACAGGAACTGATTTCTGTGATGAACTACTTTCCAATAAGGGAGCAGGTACAGTTACCTCATCAAGTTCTACTTTCCTCCCACTCACTTCTTTCGAGAGAAACTCCTTCTCCAGAAAGGATCCATTTTTAGCAACGAATATCTTGCCTCCGGATCTGTGATAGAAGGTGTACCCAACAATTTCCTTTGGGTATTCTATGAAGACGCACTTCTCCGATTTGGGTTCGAGCTTATCAAGATGAAACTTTTCCACATAAGCATCGCAGCCCCAAACTTTAAGAAACGACAACTTGGGTTTCTTGCTAAACCACAGTTCATATAGTGTCGTCTCAACGGATTTAGATGGTGCCCTTTTAAACATGAATGCAGCTGTCTTTAATGCATAACCCCAAAATGATAGTGGTAAATCGGTAAGAAATATCATAGGTTGCACCATATCCAATAAAGTACAATTATGACGTTCGGACACACCATTGTGGTGTTCCAGGTGGCATGGGTAGTGAAACTATTGTTTTTAACTGAAGGCCAAACTCGTAACTCAAATACTCTTCTCTACGATCAGATCGTAGAAACTTTATTTTCTTGTTACGATGATTTTTCACTTCACTCTGAAATTCTTTGAACTTTTCAAATGTTTCAGACTTGTGTTTCATTAAGTAGATATACTCATATCTGCTCAAATCATCTGTGAAGATCAGAAAATAATGATACTTGCCACGAGCATCAACACTCATTGGATTGCATACATCGGTATGTATTATTTCCAATAAGTCAGTAGCACGTTCCATTGTTCTGGAGAACGGAGTTTTAGTCATCTTGCCCAAAAGGCACGGTTCGCAAGCATCAAATGATTCATAACCAAGTGATTCCGAAAATCCATCTTTATGGAGTATCTTCATGCGCTTTACACCGATATGACCCAAACGGCAGTGCCACAAATAAGTTGCACTATCATTATTAACTTTGCATCTTTTGGTTTCAATATTATGAATATGTGTATCACTACGATCGAGATCCAATGAACCATTTTCATTGGGTGTGTAACCATATAAGGTTTTATTCATGTAAACAGAACAACATTTTATTCTCTTACTTAAATGAATAACCGTATTGCAATAAACATGATCAAATCATATTCATGTTCAACGCCAACACCAAATAACATTTATTTAGTTTCAACACTAATCCCGAAAGTATAGGGAGTGTGCGATGATCATATCAATCTTGGAACTACTTCCAACACTCATCGTCACTTCCCCTTCAACTAGTCTTTGTTTATTCTGCAACTCCCGTTTCGAGTTTACGAATCTTAGCAACTGAACTAGTATCAAATACTGAGGGGTTGCTATAAACACTAGTAAAGTACACATCAATAACATGTATATCAAATATACTTATGTTCACTTTGCCATCCTTATTATCTGCCAATCACTTGGGGTAGTTCCGCTTCCAGTGACCAGTCCCTTTGCAGTAGAAACACTTAGTCTCAGGCTTAGGACCAGACTTGGGCTTCTTCACTTTGAGCAGCAACTTGCTTGCTGTTCTTCTTGAAGTTCCCCTTCTTCCCTCTGCCCTTTTCTTGAAACTAGTGGTCTTGTCAATCATCAACACTTGATGCTCTTTCTTGATTTTTACCTTCGTCGATTTCAATATCACGAACAGCTCGGGAATCGTTTTCGTCATCCCTTGCATACTATAGTTCATCACGAAGTTCAGTAACATAGTGATGGTGACTAGAGAATTCTGTCAATCACTATCTTATCTGGAAGATTAACTCCCACTTGATTCAAGCGATTGAAGTACTCAGACAATCTGAGCACATGCTCACTAGTTGAGCGATTCTCCTCCATCTTTTAGCTATAGAACTTGTTGGAGATTTCATATCTCTCAACTCGGGTATTTGCTTGAAATACTAACTTCAAATACTGGAACATCTCATATGGTCCATGATGTTCAAAACATCTTTGAAGTCCCGATTCTAAGCCATAAAGCATGGTGCACATAACTATCAAGTAGTCATCATATTGAGCTAGCCAAACGTTCATAACGTTTGCATCTGCTCCTGCAATAGGTCTGTCACCTAGCGGTGCATTAAGGACATAATTCTTCTGTGCAGCAATGAGGATAAACCTCAGATCGCGGATCAAATCCGCATCATTGCTACTAACATTTTTCAACACAATTTTCTCTAGGAACATATCAAAATAAACACAGGGAAGCAACAACGCGAGCTATCGATCTACAACATAATTTGCAAAATACTACCAGGACTAAGTTCATGATAAATTTAAGTTCAATTAATCATATTACTTAAGAACTCCCACTTAGATAGATATCCCTCTAATCTTCTAAGTGATCACGTGATCCAAATCAACTAAACCATAACCGATCATCACGTGAGATGGAGTAGTTTTCAATGGTGAACATCGTTATGTTGATAATATCTACTATATGATTCACGCTCGACCTTTCGGTCTCCATGTTCCGAGGCCATATCTGCATATGCTAGGCTTGTCAAGTTTAACCTGAGTATTCTGCGTGTGCAAAACTGGCTTGCACGATGTGTAGATGGACGTAGAGCTTATCACACCCGATCATCACGTGGTGTCTGGGCACGACGAACTTTGGCAACGGTGCATACTCAGGGAGAACACTTCTTGATAATTTAGTGAGAGATCATCTTATAATGCTACCGTCAATCAAAGCAAGATAAGATGCATAAAAAGATAAACATCACATGCAATCAATATAAGTGATATGATATGGCCATCATCATCTTGTGCCTGTGATCTCCATCTCCGAAGCACCGTCATGATCACCATCGTCACCGGCGCGACACCTTGATCTCCATCGTAGCATCGTTGTCGTCTCGCCAATCTTATGCTTCCACGACTATCACTACCGTTTAGTAATAAAGTAAAGCATTACATCGCGATTGCATTGCATACAATAAAGCGACAACCATATGGCTCCTGCCAGTTGCCGATAACTCGGTTACAAAACATGATCATCTCATACAATAAAATTCAGCATCATGCCTTGACCATATCACATCACAACATGCCCTGCAAAAACAAGTTAGACGTCCTCTACTTTGTTGTTGCATGTTTTACGTGGCTGCTACGGGCTTAAGTAAGAACCAATCTCACCTACGCATCAAAACCACAACGATAGTTTGTCAAATAGACTCCGTTTTAACCTTCGCAAGGACCGGGCGTAGCCATACTTGGTTCAACTAAAGTTGGAGAGGCAGTCGCCCGCAAGCCATCTCTGTGCAAAGCACGTCGAGGGAACCGGTCTCACGTAAGCATACGCGTAAGGTTGGTCCGGGTCGTCTCGTCCAACAATACCGCCGAACCAAAGTATGACATGCTGGTAGGCAGTATAGACTTGTATCGTCCACAACTCACTTGTGTTCTACTCGTGCATATAACATCAACATAAATAACCTAGGCTCGGATACCACTGTTGGGTTTCGTAGTAATTTCAAAAAATTCCTACGCACACGCAAGATCATGTGATGCATAGCAACGAGGGGGAGAGTATTGTCTACGTACCCTATGCAGACCGACTGCGGAAGCGATGACACGACGTAGAGGAAGTAGTCGTACGTCTTCACGATCCAACCGATCAAGCACCGAAACTACGGCACCTCCGAGTTTGAGCACACGTTCAGCTCGATGACGATCCTCGGACTCCGATCCAGCAAAGTGTCGGGGAAGAGTTCTGTCAGCACGACGGCGTGGTGATGATCTTGATGAACTACAGCAGCAGGGCTTCGCCTAAACTCCGCTACAGTATTATCGAGGAATATGGTGGCAGGGGGCACCGCACACGGCTAAGGAACAGATCATGTGGATCAACTTGTGTCAACTTGTGTGTTTTGGGGTGCCTCTACCTCAGTATATAAAGGAGCCAGGGGGGGGGAGGAGGCGCCGGTCAAGGAGGGAGGCGCAGGAGGAGTCCTACTCCTACCGGGAGTAGGACTCCCCTCCAATCCTATTCCTATTAGGATTCCCCGGAGGGGGAAAAGAGGAGGAGGGGGCCGGCCACCTCTCCTAGTCCTAATAGGACTAGGGGAGGGGGGAGGCGCGCAGCCCATCCAGGGCAGACCCTTCTCTTTTCCACTAAGGCCCACTATGGCCCATATAGCTCCCGGGGGGTTCCGGTAACCCTCCCGGTAACCCGGTAAAATCCCGATTTCACCCGGAACACTTCCGATATCCAAATATAGGCTTCCAATATATCAATCTTTACGTCTCAACCATTTCGAGACTCCTCGTCATGTCCGTGATCACATCCGGGACTCCGAACAACCTTCGGTACATCAAAATGCATAAACTCATAATATAACTATCATCGTAACCTTAAGCGTGCGGACCCTACGGGTTCGAGAACAATGTAGACATGACCGAGACATGTCTCTGGTCAATAACCAATAGTGGGACCTAGATGCCCATATTGGCTCCTACATATTCTACGAAGATCTTTATTGGTCAGACCGCATAACAACATACGTTGTTCCCTTTGTCATCGGTATGTTACTTGCCCGAGATTCGATCGTCGGTATCCAATACCTAGTTCAATCTCGTTACCGGCAAGTCTCTTTACTCGTTTCGTAATACATCATCTCACAACTAACATATTAGTTGTAATGCTTGCAAGGCTTATGTGATGTGTATTACCGAGAGGGCCCAGAGATACCTCTCCGACAATCGGAGTGACAAATCCTAATCTCGAAATACGCCAACCCAACATCTACCTTTGGAGACACCTGCAATGCTCCTTTATAATCACCCATTTACGTTGTGACGTTTGGTAGCACCCAAAGTGTTCCTCCGGCAAACGGGAGTTGCATAATCTCATAGTCATAGGAACATGTATAAGTCATGAAGAAAGCAATAGCAACATACTAAACGATCGGGTGCTAAGCTAATGGAATGGGTCATGTCAATCAGATCATTCACCTAATGATGTGACCTCGTTAATCAAATAACAACTTATTTGTCTATGGTTAGGAAACATAACCATCTTTGATTAACGAGCTAGTCAAGTAGAGGCATACTAGTGACACTCTGTTTGTCTATGTATTCACACATGTATTATGTTTCCGGTTAATACAATTCTAGCATGAATAATAAACATTTACCATGAAATAGGGAAATAAATAATAACTTTATTATTGCCTCTAGGGCATATTTCCTTCAATAGTAAGAAACCAGGGGGTGTGTATCAACAAGAGACAGTAAAAAAGGTTTACGCAGGGTCTTAATCTGTAAAGAATCCTTGCAACAGGTCCCTGCTGCACGTCTGCGCCTGTGTCTCCGTTGTGCCGTATCCTAGACGGGTGTCGCACGGTGTTCATCTGTAAAAGAGAGGAACTTACTTGAAAAAGATCGTGCAAAAATGTACGTTATATTAAATAAACAAAGTACGTTTCAAAAAATAAATAAAATTGAGCTTTATTGTCTCTTGTTGTGTATGCGCGGAGCCCCTTGTGCGGAGGTGTGCGGCTGGTAAGCCCCTGTCTGTTTACGCCGGACTCGTCTAACCGTGTCTGGGGTCTGAACGACCTGTTTTAGGTGCTTGGATTAGTGGAGCCGGTTTTAATGTGTGGCTGTCAAGGCAGTCACACAATCTTCCACGCTCGAGAAACACTCGATATTTCCCTTTAAGGAGATGATGCCTCGTGGACCGGACATTTTAAGTGTGAGGGATGCGTAATGAGGTATTGCGTTAAAGCGGGCGAAAGCTTCACGCCCCAGTAGTGCTTGATAGCTACTTATAAATGGGGTGAGGTGGAAGGTTAACTTTTTGCGGCGGAAGTTGTCGGGTGAGCCAAACACAACTTCTAGCAATAGAGAGCCCGTTCAATGGGCATATCGGCCTGGCATTACCCCTTGAAAGGAAGTGTTGCTATGGCGAATTTTGGTTGGGTCTATCCCCATTTTGCGGATTGTGTCCTGATATAACAGGTTTAGATCACTGCCGCCGTCCATTAGGACTTTTGTAAATTGGGGTCCGTCGATTGTCGGATCTAATATCAAGGCAGTCCATCCTGCATTCCGGATACTTCTAGAGTAATCCTGATGGTCGAAGGTGATTGGTTTTGACAACCAATGGCGGGACTCCTTTGGGATAGGCCGTACGGCGCGTATCTCTATGGACGTCGTTCTGTTTTTCCCTTTTGTCACGTAAAGTGAGTTTACTGTTTTGATTTCTTGTGGGAAATTCTTTTGTTTTCTGGTGCTCTACTTGTGGGGTTCGTCATCGTCTTCGCTTTGTGTGTCGAGCCCCTTGTGTTCGGCGTTGAGTTTGCCGGACTGCTTGAAGACCCAACAATCTCTGTGGGTATGATTTGCAGGCTTCCTAGGGGTACTGTGGATTTGGCATACCTTGTCCAAGATTTTTTTTAAGTTAGATAGCTCGTCCCTATTATCCTTAGGGGGCAGTTTTTTATGATTCTGCCGAGAGCTTTTGAATCCGGCGTTGACTGCTGTGCTCTTCGGGCTGTTGCCCTTGGTCCGGCGCTGGTCCTTACCCCGTCGCGGTTTTCCGTTTCCATCCCTGACTTCGGATGTACTTGGGTCGCTGGTACTACATCTTGCCAGCCAGCTATCCTCTCCTGCGCAAAAGCGGGTCATGAGGCTTGTTAATGCGGCCATTGTTCTTGGCTTTTCTTGGCCGAGGTGTCTGGCGAGCCATTCGTCTCAGACGTTGTGTTTGAAAGCTGCTAAGGCTTCGGCGTCCGGGCAGTCGACTATTTGGTTCTTTTTAGTAAGGAATCTGTTCCAGAATTTTCGGGCTGACTCTCCGGGTTGTTGAGTTATGTGACTTAAATCGTCTGCATCCGGAGGTCGGACATAGGTCCCTTGAAAATTTGCCCGAAAAGCGTCCTCGAGCTCTTCCCAACTTCCAATGGTGTTTTCAGGGAGGCTTTGGAGCCAATGCCAGGCTGGCCCTTTGAGCTTGAGGGGTAAGTATTTTATGACGTGGAGGTCATCTCCTCTAGCCATGTGTATGTGGAGGATGTAATCCTCAATCCAGACTCCAGGGTCTGTTGTTCCGTCGTATGCCTCTATGTTTATGGGCTTGAATCCCGCTGGAAATTCATGATCCAGAACCTCATCGGTGAAACATAGGGGATGTGCGGCACCCCTATATTTAGGTGTACCGTAATATTTGGATACTTGACGTGTTGCATTGCTTACTAGAGCTTGCTTTCTTGGCCCGTAGATGGATCTAATTGGGCCATCTTTTTGATGCGAATCCGTGTGCGGATCGCATGTCGGCTTGTGTGCGGCGCCGTTTGCCGCTCTATGCTTGCCATGGGGTCATCTATCCGACCGGGTGGTCTCCTTGTTCTTTGATTGCGGTGGCTCTACGGCCTCCTCATCAAATTCTGGCAGTAGTTTTCGCTTCGGGTAGCTCTTTGTTCGGCGACTGTCGCCGTATTTGTCTGGGGTGTTGAGTAATTTGGTCCATCTGATTCTGAGTGCATCTTCCGCTGTTTTGAGCTGTCGCTTCTGCTTTTTCAGGCTACCGCAGTAGCGAAGAGCCTTTTGTGGAGGTTCTTCTGCTCCGGCAACTTGTCCGGCGTGAGATCGTCCGGACTGTTATCTTCGCCGTGGACGGATTGTTTGTTAAGGTTGCCCTGTTCGGACAGTTGCTTGATAGCATGTTCGTCGTCCACCGGTTCGCCCTGCTCTAAGGCTGGGTCTGAATGACTGCTGTTTTTGTCGAGGCGGGACTTTGAGCGGCGCTTACATCGCCGTTTTGACTGCTTTTCGAGGGGATGATCCCTCGTGTCGTCTCGTTGCTCCTTGTTGTCGCTTCCTTTAGGAGTGTCCACCGTGTATACCTCGTGAGATGAGGTGGCTGTCCAGTGCCTTATAGGTGCTGGTTCATTCTTATCTCCTACATCGTCGTCCATACCGTCGATGTCTTCGGAGTCGAAATCGAGCATGTCGTTTAAACTTTCGACAGTGGCTACGAAGTGGGTGGTGGGTGGGCTTTGAATTTCTTCGTCGTCTGCATCCCAACCTTGCTGACCATAATCCGGCCAGGGCTCTCCTAATAAAGAGAGAGACTTTAGTGAATTCAGGATGTCGCTAAAGGGCGAGTGTTGAAAGATGTCCACGGCGGTGAACTCCATAACCGGCGCCCAGTCGGATTCGATTGGCAGGGGCGCGAGGGGTTCAAAGTCCGGAGAGGAGTCCGGCACCTTGGAGTCACGAGCTTCGCAAAGGACGGGGTTGGTGTTCGGCTCAATCGCCGTAGACATTGCAGCCCCCGAGGCGGTGTCCAGCCACCAGTCCTTGATTGGCGCCGTCGGCTCCGAGCTAAGGGTCGGAGCGGATACTTGTGCGGCCTCCAGGGCACTGTTCGGCGGCAGAGCTAAATCATGCCCCTCGTGACAGTGCGGCGCGCTTGGCTGTGGCTCGACCCGTCGAAGATCAAGTCTCCGCGGACGTCAGCCGTATAGTTCAAACTTCCAAATCTAACCTGATGGCCAGGGGCATAGCTTTTGATCTGCTCCAGATGGCCAAGCGAATTGGCCCGGAGTGCAAAGCCGCTGAATATGAAGATCTGTCCGGGGAGAAAAGTCTCACCCTGAACCGCATCGTTGTTGATGATCGGAGGAGCCATCGGGCCTAAAGATGACGACACAGAGGAACTCTCAATGAAAGCACCAATGTCGGTGTCAAAACCGGCGGATCTCGGGTAGGGGGTCCTGAACTGTGCGTCTAGGCGGATGGTAACAGGAGATAAGGGACACGATGTTTTTACCTAGGTTCGGGCCCTCTCAATGGAGGTAAAACCCTACTCCTGCTTGATTGATATTGATGATATGGGTAGTACAAGAGTAGATCTACCACGAGATCAGAGAGGCTAAACCCTAGAAGCTAGCCTATGGTATGATTGTTGTTCCTACGGACTAAAACCCTCAAGTTTATATAGGCACCGAAGAGGGTTAGGGTTACACAGAGTCGGTTACAATGGTAGGAAATCTACATATCCGTATCGCCAAGCTTGCCTTCCACGCCAAGGAAAGTCCCATCCGGACACGGGACGAAGTCTTCAATCTTGTATCTTCATAGTCCAGGAGTCCGGCCGAAGATGATAGTTCGGCTATCCGGACACCCCGTAGTCCGAGACTCCCTCAGATGCCATGAGCCGATGCCAAGTTCTTGAGAAAGATAACAAAGCCAAAGTGGCTGATCTTGACACGGCTTTACAAGAGGCGAAGGAAGCCCAATCTGAGTCTAGAGCAGCTCGGGAGGAGATCCGACAAGCTGGGGAAATCGCGGCTGGTAAGCCCTTTTTATTGCAAACTAAGTTTGGTGATCCGAAGTATGCACCGCTTAATCAACTATGGAGTTCTCCAGACGCCTTTATGGACCTGCCGAAGAGTGCTGCCGATGCGAATTAGTTTTTCCATGCGCAAGAAGGACATGTGACAGAAAAGCTATTTTGCTCGCAATTTGACACGCCAAAGCGTCCACTGTTGAATGAATAGATGGCCCAGTGGGCCGAGCTCCACAAGATGTCTGTACTACCTTGAAGGACGTCATAGCCCGGCTGTGGCCAACTAAGCTCATTCCGAATAGTTATTTCGGTTTGGTGAGGCAACTTGTTAATGCGGTGCCGTGTATCGATGCTGTGAAGCGGTCAACGTGCATAGAAGGTGCACGGATGGCCCTTTCCCGTGTCAAGATGTACTGGGCGAAGATGAAGACAACTGATATTGCAGCGCAGAGTCCACCCAAAGGCAAGGACCTTAACATGCCAGAACATTACTTTGAAGATGTCCTAGACGGTGCCCGCTTGATAGAGGGTTAGTGCTCGAAAAATATTATGTTCGAGTAAAGTGTATCAAAATTGTGATAACAATATTATGATATATTTAAGGCTATGTCTTTATACTTTTTGCCCGAAAAGTTTTGGTGCCTCCTGTGCGACCGTCTTTTTTGTATGTACAATCTGAAAGTTTGCAGTCGTCGGCTTCAGCCCCCTCGCGTATAACGCGGGGGTGTTCGGAAAAGCACTTGATCACACTTGACCCAACGTCTTGTTCCGTTAAGGAGGTGTTAGTGCAGCGAACTAGGCAATCGGACTATAGAGCTTTAGCACTTTCACTTAGCCATAGGAGTTTGATGGTGGGGCTACTATATAGCTCCTGGTATGTCCGCGGTTATCCGAATACGGTGCATGTACATACGTGACCAGAAGGACGATCCTTCATTTAACATCAGGGAATCGCGAAGATTCCGATGAGTCATGAAGTGGTTGACCAGCTCTCGCCGCATCATGACAGTCAGTTTTCGGCTTTCTCTACTGAGGTGGTCATCCGGACGAGCCAGGACACAATCGCAGTAGTTCTCCCTTTACTACCCTAGACGATATAGCGGAACGTAAGGTAGTAAGCACAGGAACCGGGCAACCCAACTATTGACAAAGACATGATTAAGAGCTGATGCATATAAGGCCAAACTCGCGATGCTGAACACTCCCTACAAGTGTCTGGACTTTTCAATATACACCGGGCTGAATACAGCCCCTGGTGATAGACCCTCGTATCAAGGCACGTATGGCAATCCGATGTGGGGAAAGAGCGCAAGTGGTGAGAGCATAAATCTCAAAACACAATGCGGACCAAGCTGCTTCTATAACATCCACTTTAGTACGGCGAGCTGTATATTTACAGATAATGCCGGTAACTTTCTTCGACATTTTACATGCCAGGAAAGTATAAAACAAAAAGAGATTAAAAAGGTTTACACAGGGTCTTAATCTAAAAAAGAAACCTTAATGCGGGGCCCTGCTGCAAGTCTGCGCCTTTGTCTCCGTTGTGAAGTGTCCTTGAAGGGTATAGTATGATGGCCATCTGTAAAAAGGAAAAAAACCAGGTAAAAAAATCTGGTGTGGCCGTAAGTAAAGCTGGTTCATTTTAATGAACCGTGAAAGATAACTTCTGGAGTCCGAATAGGGTCGAGCCGAACTATGGACTTTTTGCGTGCAGAGTGCCCCCGACGCCGCCCAAGGAATTTTGAGTGTATCTCCTTGTGGGGCGGTCGACGAGGGCGTAGCTGCTAATAGAGCTCGGGTTTATCTGAGCTGCCGCACTGAGGTGTGCGCCGGACACATTTAGCATTATTTGCGGTCTCAAGGACCAATGAGCTGCTTGACTTGAATAGGCCATTTTGTCTTCTAACTGCTAGAGCCACCGTGTATAACTGTATGAAGAAAGCACTCCGTATTTCCGCTGACTGTAATGACGCCGCGTGGTCCAGGCATTTTGAGTTTTAGATAAGCATAATGCAGGACTGCATTAAAACGGGTGAACGCCGTTCTTCTGAGTAGTGCATGATAGCCACTTCAGAACGGAGCAATGTCGAAGATTAGTTCTTCGCTTCGAAAGTTGTCGGCGGAGGCGAATACAACATCCAATGTTAGAGAGCCCATGCAGCGGGCTTCCACGCCCGGTATAACTCCTTTATAGGTAGTGCTGCTTGGCTTGATTCTTGATGGGTCTATCCCCATCTTGCGGACAGTGTCCTGATATATCAGATTGAGACTGTTGCCCCATCCACGAGGACTCGAGTGAGGTGGTATCCGTCGATTATTGGGTCGAGCACTAGGGCAGCCGAACCCCCGTGACGGATACTAGTCGGATGATCCCTGCGATCAAAGGTGATCGGAAGGCCGACCATGGGTTGAATTTGGAGGCGACTAGCTCGACGGCATAGACATCCTGGAGTGCGCGTTTGCGCTCCCTCTTTGGGATATGAGTGACATAGATCATGTTCACTATTTTGATCTCCGGTGGAAATTTCTTCTGTCCCCCTGTGTTCGGCTGGCGAGGTTCGTCCTCGTCCTCGCTCTGAGGTCCCTTCCCTTTGTGTTCGGCGTTGAGTTTGCCGGCCTGCTTGAAGACCCAACATTCTCTATTGGTATGATTGGCTGATTTATCAGGAGTGCCGTGGATCTAGCAGGGCCTGTCTAGAATTTTATCTAGGTTGGATGGACCGTCTTTGTTACCTTTAAATGGATTCTTCCGTTGACCTGGACTGGAGCCCCTGAATCCGTTGTTTACCGCTGTATTTTCTGGGCTTTCTTCATTGTTCCGACGTTTGTTTTTGTTGTGTCATGGTTTTCCATTGCCATCCCTGACTTCGGATGTGTTGGGGTCATTGGTGCTGCTACGGGTTAACCAGCTGTCCTCGCTCACACAAAAGTGGGTCATTAGTGTAGTTAAGGCTGCCATTGTCCTTGGCTTTTCCTGGCCGAGGTGCCTGGCTAGCCATTCGTCCTGGACACTGTGTTTGAAGGCCGCTAGGGCTTCGGCATCCGGAAAATCGATGATTTGGTTCTTCTTAGTGAGAAACCGGTTCCAAAGCTTACGGGCTGATTCCCCGGGTTGTTGGATTATGTGACTTAGATCGTCTCCATCCGGGGGCCGGACATAGGTCCCTTGGAAATTGGACCGAAAAGCGTCGTCAAGTTCTTCCTAGCTTCCGATGGAATTTTCAGGGAGGCTATTTAGCCAGTGCCGAGCTGGTCCTTTTAGCTTGAGGGGTAAGTATTTGATGGCGTGGAGATGATCTCCGCGAGCCATCTGGATGTGAAGAATAAAGTCTTCTATCCAAACCACAGGGTTCGTCATTCCATCGTATGCCTCAACGTTTACGGGTTTGAACCCTTCTAGAAAATCGTGTTCCAGCACCTCATCAGTGAAGCACAGGGGGTGTGCGGCACCCCTGTATCTGGCTGTGTCGTGGGTTGGGTCCGACGGTTGCAATGTTCAGTATTGGTTCCGTGCTGGTAAATGGCCGACATATTTCATTTGATAATCGTGATCCCGTGTAGGAGCACGTTCCCTAGATCCGTAGATGGACCTGGTTTTGCCAGCTTTTTTGTCCAGGTCTTCACGTAGATCGTGTTTCTGGTCCTGAACGGCAACCTTCCATCCTTTACGAGGAGGGGTTGCGGGCTTGTGTACAGCATTGCTAGCCACTCTGTCTCGACCACGAGGTGGTCGGTCCGGCCTGTCGTCTGTGTTGTTTTTCGGCAGTATAGGCGCAATAGCCTTGTCGTCGAATTTGGACAACAACTTACGTTTAGGCTAGCTCTTTGTTTGGCGATTACCGCCGTATTTTTCCTTATCGTCTAGCACTTCGTTCCATCTGTCATTGTGCGTATCCTGTGCGGCTTTAAGCCGCTGCTTCTGCTTCTTCAGGGTCCTTCCAATGGCGATAATCTTTTGGTGGAGGCGTTCTTGTTCTAATGGTTCTTCTGGGATGACGAACTCGTCGTCGTCCAGGCTGATCTCCTCTTCATAGACGGGTTGATAATTTCTATCTTCGGCATCGCTGTGGTCAGACAACATCTCCGGACTGTGTTCGCCGTCCTCTCGCATGTCCTGCTCCAACACTGGGTCTGCGGGGTCCTCGGCTTCGTTTAGATTATCATCGTCGTCCGTGACAATGTTGCTGTTTTTCCTTTTGCTAGATCGAGGTCGGCGCTTCTGACGCTGATGTCTACTACACAACCTTCTTCTTATAGACGTTGTTGGGCCTGCAAGTGCACATGTTTGTAGGACAGTAGCAAATTTCTCTCAAGTGGATGACCTAAGCTTTATCAATCCGTAGGAGGCATAGAATGAAGATGGTCTCTCTTAAAGAACCCTGCAACCAAATAACAAAGAGTCTCTTGTGTCCCCAACACACCCAATACAATGGCAAATTGTATAGGTGCACTAGTTCGGTGAAGAGATTGTGATACAAGTGCAATATAGATAGCAGATATAGGTATTTGTAATCTGAAAATATAAAAACAGCAAGGTAACTAATGATAAAAGTGAGTGTAAACGGTATTGCAATGATAGAAAACAATGCCTAGGGTTCATACTTTCACTAGTGCAAGTTCTCTCAACAATAATAACATAGATAGATCATATAACAATCGCTCAACATGCAACAAAGAGTCACTCCAAAGCTACTAATAGCGGAGAACAAACGAAGAGATTATGGTAGGGTACGAAACAGCCTCAAAGTTATTCTTTCGGATCGATCTATTCAAGAGTTCGTACTAGAATAACACCTTAAGACACAAATCAACCAAAACCCTAATGTCACCTAGATACTCCATTGTCACCTCAAGTATCCGTGGGCATGATTATACGATATGCATCGCACAATCTCATATTCATCCAACCAACACAAAGTACTTCAAAGAGTGCCCCAAAGTTTCTACCGGAGAGTCAAGAAAACGTGTGCCAACCCCTATGCATAGGTTCATGGCCGGAACCCGCAAGTTGGTCAACAAAACATACATCAAGTGGCACGTGATATCCCATTGTCACCACAGATAAACACGGCAAGACATACATCAAGTGTTCTCAAATAAACACTCAATCCGATAAGATAACTTCAAGAGGGAAACTCAATTCATCACAAGAGAGTAGAGGGGGAGAAACATCATAATATCCAACTATAATAGCAAAGCTTGCGATACATCAAGATCGTGCCATAGAGAGAACACAAGAGAGAGAGAGGTCAAACACATACCTACTAGTACATACCCTCAGCCCTGAGGGTGAACTACTCCCTCCTCGTCATGGATAGTGCCAGGATGATGAATATGGCCACCGGTGATGGGTTCCCCCTCCGGCAGGGTGCCGAAACGTGCTTCCGAGAGGTTTTTGGTGGCTACAGAGGCTTGCGGCGGCGCAACTCCCGATCTATCTTCTCCGTGGATGTTTTTAGGGTACGTGGGGCTATATAGGCGAAAGAAGTCGGTCGGGGGGGTGCTCGAGGGGCCCACGAGACAGGGGGCACGCCCAGTAGGGGGGGGGCTATCTCCTGGCCTCCTCGAGGATCTTTTGACGTGAACTCCAAGTCACCAGGATCATATTCTTCCAAAAAACCACGCTGCCGAAGATTTCATTCCATTTGGACTTCGTTTGATATTCCTTTTCTTCGAAATACTGAAACAAGCAATAAAACAGCAATATGGGCTGGGCCTCCGGTTAATATGTTAGTCCCAAAAGTAATATAAAATTGTATAATAAAGCCCGTAATCATTCAAAATAGATAATAAAATAGCATGAATGCTTAATAAATTATAGATACGTTGGAGACGTATCAGCATCCCCAAGCTTAATTCCTACTCGTCCTCGAGTAGGTAAATGATAAAAGAAAGAATTTATGAAGTGTGAATGATAGAAGGTGCACAAGTTTGATCAATGATAATTTCAATCACCTTTTCTAGCATGATAATATGTCATAATAGTAGTTCATCTCATCAAACTTCTCACGATGAAGTAACAAACAATTCACATGTCAAAGCATAGACCATAAACTTTCTTGAAAACTAGCAAACTTCATTCGCAGTCATCAAACAATTGCAATTCATCTTATTTTCAGGAATAGCAAACTCCACATACTCAACTATCATATAGTCTTCTACAATCGCTAACACTCACGCAATACTAATGGTTATGGAGTTTTAATCGGACACTGAGAAAGATAGGGGCTTATAGTGTTACCTCCCAACGTATTCACCTTTGGGTGATGTCAACAATAATAGTTCATGCTAACTTACATCCAATTGGATATATATATATATCAGGATCTTCCCAACACGAGGTGCTTGCCAAAGGATAAAATGAGAAAGGGAAAGGTGAAGATCACCTTGACTCTTGCACAAAGTAAAAGACATAAAGTAAAAGATAGGCACTTCGTAGAGGGAAGCAGAGATTGTGATGCGCTTTTAGGGTTGGATGTACAAAATCTTAATGCGAATGAATGTCACTTTATATTGCCACTTGTATATGGACCTTTATTATGCAGTCCGCTTTTATTGCTTCCATAACAAGATCGTATAAAGCTATTTTCTTCACACCAAAAGATCATACATATTGGAGAGCAATTTTTATTGCTTGCACCGATGACAACTTACTTGAAGGATCTTACTCAATCCATAGGTAGGTATGGTGGACTCTCATGGCAATACTGGGTTTAAGGATATTTGGAAGCACAAGTAGTATCTCAACTTGGTGCAAGGAATTTTGGGTAGCATGAGGGGGAAAGGCAAGCTCAACATGTTTGAATGATCCATGAAAATATAATTTAACTGAGATGTCAGAAAACATAACCCATTACGTTGTCTTCCTTATCCAACATCAACTCTTTAGCATGTCATACTTAATGAGTGCTCCCAATTATAAAATATGTCTAGAATAGTGTATTTATATATATGAAATCTTTCTTCCTTCAATATTCTTTCATGAATTGTTCAAATGACCAATACAATGCTTGCTAACCTTCAATAAATTTACAACCTCTACTTCTTAGATGTGAAGTCATTACTCCCCATGGGATAAGCAAATGAAACATATATAATTTCAGATTCATGACATTCAACTCATTCAACCATTTACTCATAGGATATAAGTGAAGCACACGAGTAAATGAAAAACTGCTCCAAAAAGATATAAGTGAAGATCAATGAGTAGCTAAATAATTATGTAACTATGTGAAGACTCTCTCTCATTAAAGAATTTTAGATCTTGGTATTGTATTCAAACAGCAAGCAAAGCAAAACAAAATGACATTGCAAGGATAGCACAACTCATGTGAAGAAGCAAAAACTTAGGTTCAAGCGATACTAACCGATAGTTGTTGAAGAAGAAAGGTGGGCTTCCTACCGGGGCATCCCCAAGCTTAGATGCTTGAGACTTCTTGAAATATTACCTTGGGGTGCCTTGGGCATCCCTGATCTTGAACTTTTGTGTCTCCTTAATTCCTCTCATATCATGGTTTGTCTTTTTATCAAAAGCTTCATCCACAACAAACTCAACAAGAACTCGTGAGATAGGTTAGTATAAACCAATGCAAAACCTTATCATTTTCTACTGTAACAAACCACTAAAATTATTATTCAACATTGCATACTAAATGCCTCTGCATATTTAATACTCCTATTCTCAAATAGAATCATTAAACAATCAAACATATGCAAACAATGCAAACATAATAGCAATCTGTCAAAACAGTACAGTGTGTAAAGAATGCATGATTCATCATACTTCCCTAACTCCAAAAATTATGAAATAAAATTCCCACTGCAGTAAATTTATCATATCTCATTATGCAAAAAGTTTCAACATTATATCATTCTCTGACTTTTCTAGGGAATTTTTGCAACAGCGGTAAACTTTCTGTTTTCAAACAGCAACATGTATACTAGCAAAATAAGCATGGCAAAGGCTATCCTTGACATTTTTATTGAAAATAAAGATGCAAAACATTATTCTAAATAAAAGAAAGCAAATACTAACAAAAGAAAATGACGCTCCAAGCAAAACACATATCATATGGTGAATAAAAATATAGCTCCAAGTAAAGTTACCGATGAACGGAGATGAAAGAGGGGATGCCATCCGGGGCATCCCCAAGCTTAGGCTGTTGGTTGTCCTTTAATATTACCTTGGGGTGCCTTGGGCATCCACAAGCTTAGGCTCTGGCCACTCCTTATTCCATAGTCCATCGAATCTTTACCCAAAACATGAAAACTTCACAACACAAAACTCAACAGAAAACTCGTAAGCTCCGTTAGTATAAGAAAATAAAACCACCACTTAGGTACTGTAGTGAACTCATTCTAAATTCCTATTGGTGTAATATCTACTGTATTACAACTTATCTATGGTTCGTACCCTCCGATACTACTCATAGATTATCAAAATAAGCAAACAACACATAGAAAACAGAATCTGTCAAAAACAGAACAATCTGTAGTAATCTGTATCAAACGTATACTTCTAGAACTCCAACAATCCTACCAAATTAGGAAGACCTAAGAAATTTGTGTACCAATCCATAGCAAAAAGAATAAGATCAAGAGCACGTTTCTGTGAATTAACAAAACTAATTTACTGAGTGCAAAAGTTTCTGATTTTCAGCAGGATCAACACAACTATCACCGTAAGCTATCCTAAAGGTCTTACTTGGCACTTTATTGAAACAAAAGCTATAAAACATGATTGCTACAGTAGCATAATCATGTGAACACACAAAAACAGTAAAGATAAATATTGGGTTGTCTCCCAACAAGCGCTTTTCTTTAATGCCTTTCTAGCTAGGCATGATGGTGACAATGATGCTAGCATAAAAGATAAGAATTGAAACATAACGGGAGCATCATGAAGCATATGACTAGCACATTTAAGCCTAACCCTCTTCCTATGCATAGGGATTATGTGAGCAAACAACTTAGGGGAACAATAATGAACAAGCATAGGAAGGCAGAACAAGCATAACTTCAAAACTTTAAGCACATAGAGAGGAAACTTGATATTATTGCAATTCCTACAAGCATAAGTTCCTCTCTCATAATAATTTTCAGTAGCATCATGAATAAATTCAACAATATAACCAGCACCTAAAGCATTCTTTTCATGATCTACAAGCATGGAAAATTTACTACTCTCCACATAAGCAGAATTCTTCTCATGAATAGTAGTGGGAGCAAACTCAACAAAATAATTATCATGTGAGGCATAATCCAATTGAAAACTAAAATCATGATGACAAGTTTCATGGTTATCATTGTTCTTAATAGCATACAAGTCATCACAATAATCATCATATATAGCAACTTTTTTTCATAATGAATTGGGACCTCTTCCGAAATAGTGGAATCATCACTAAATAAAGTTGACACTCTTCCAAATCCACTTTTATGTTCATCACAATAAGATTCAACATACTCCAAAATAGTGGGATCACTACTTTATAAAGTTGACACTCTTCCAAACCCACTTTCATCAATATAATCATCATAAATAGGAGGCATGCTATCATCAGAATAAATTTGCTCATCAAAGCTTGGGGGACAAAATATATCATATTCATCAAACATAGCTTCCCCAAGCTTGTGGCTTTGCATATAATTAGCATCATGGATATTCAAGGAATTCATACTAACAACATTGCAATTATGCTCATCATTCAAAGATTTGGTACCAAGCATTTTAATGCATCCTTCTTCTAGCACTTGAGCACATTTTTCCTTTCCATCATACTCAGGAAAGATATTAAAAAGATGAAGCGTATGAGACAAACTCAATTCCATTTTTTTGTAGTTTTCTTTTATAAACTAAACTAGTGATAGAACAAGAAACAAAAAGACTCGATTGCAATATATAAAGATATACCTTCAAGCGCTAACCTCCCTAGCAACGGCGCCAGAAATTGCTTAGTTGACGGGGTGTGAGTGTCGTTTACCTAGCCTCCCCAGCAACGGCGCCAGAAAAGAGCTTGACGTCTACTACACAACCTTCTTCTTGTAGACGTTGTTGGGCCTGCAAGTGCACAGGTTTGTAGGACAGTAGCAAATTTCCCTCAAGTGGATGACCTAAGGTTTATCAATCCGTAGGAGGCATAGGATGAAGATGGTCTCTCTCAAACAACCCTGCAACCAAATAACAAAGAGTCTGTTGTGTCCCCAACACACCCAATACAATGGCAAATTGTATAGGTGTACTAGTTCGGCGAAGATATGGTGATACAAGTGCAATGTAGATAGTAGATATAGGTATTTGTAATCTGAAAATATAAAAACAGCAAGGTAACTAATGATAAAAGTGAGTGTAAACGGTATTGCAATGATAGGAAACATGGCCTAGGGTTCATACTTTCACTAGTGCAAGTTCTCTCAACAATTATAACATAGATATATCATATAACAATCCCTCAACATGCAACAAAGAGTCACTCCAAAGCCACTAATAGCGGAGAACAAACGAAGAGATTATGGTAGGGTACGAAACCACCTCAAAGTTATTCTTTCGCATCGATCTATTCAAGAGTTCGTACTAGAATAACACCTTAAGACACAAATCAACCAAAACCCTAATGTCACCTAGATACTCCATTGTCACCTCAAGTATCCGTGGGAATGATTATACGATATGCACCACACAATCTCATATTCATCCAACCAACACAAAGTACTTCAAAGAGTGCCCCAAAGTTTCTACTGGAGAGTCAAGAAAACGTGTGCCAACCCCTATGCATAGGTTCATGGGCGGAACCCGCAAGTTGGTCCCGTTGGACTTCGTTTGATATTCCTTTTCTTCGAAATACTGAAACAGGCAATAAAACAGCAATATGGGCTGGGCCTCCAGTTAATAGGTTAGTCCCAAAAGTAATATAAAAGTGTATAATAAAGCCCGTAATCATTCAAAATAGATAATAAAATAGCATGAATGCTTCATAAATTATAGATATGCTGGAGACGTATCAGACGCCAGCGCCTGGGAGGTTCATGGGCAGGCATGCTATTATCGTCGTCGGCCTCCTTCTCCTTAGGTGTGCCCACCATGTAGATATCGTATGAGGATGTGGATGTCCACCACCCTAAGGGTGGTGGTTTTTGTGCCTGCTCTTCTTCGGCATCATCGTCCATACTGTCGATGTCTTCGGAGTCATAATCGAGCGTGTTGGTTAAGTCCTTGATACGTCTCCAATGTATCTATAATTTTTTATTGCTCCATGCTACTTTATCTACTATTTTGGACTATATTGGGCTTTATTTTCCACTTTTATATTATTTTTGGGACTAACCTATTAACCGGAGGCCCAGCCCAGAATTGCTGTTTTTTTGCCTATTTCAGTATTTCGAAGAAACGGAATATCAAACGGAGTCCAAACGGAATGAAACCTTCGGGAACGTGATTTTCTCACCGAACGTGATCCAGGAGACTTGGACCCTACTCCAAGAAGTGCCAGAGGCAGTCACGAGGGTGGAGGGCGCCCCCCCCTGGGCGCGCCCCCCTACCTCGTGGCCCCCCTGCTGCTCCACCGATGTACTCCTTCCTCCTATATATACCTACGTATCCCCAAACGATCAGAACAGGATCCAAAAACCTAATTCCACCGCCACAACCTTCTGTATCCACGAGATCCCATCTTAGGGCCTGTTTCAGAGCTCCGCCGGAGGGGGCATCCACCACGGAGGGCTTCTACATCAACACCATAGCCCCTCCGATGAAGTGTGAGTAGTTTACTTCAGACCTTCGGGCCCATAGCTAGTAGCTAGATGGCTTCTTCTCTCTTTTTGGATCTCAATACAATGTTCTCCCCCTCTCTCGTGGAGATCTATTTGATGTAATCTTCTTCTTTTTGCGGTGTGTTTGTTGAGACCGATGAATTGTGGGTTTATGATCCAGTATTATCTATGGAAAATATTTGATTCTTCTCTGAATTCTTTTATGTATGATTGAGTTATATTTGCAAGTCTCTTCGAATTATCCTTTTTGGTTTGGCCAACTAGATTGGTAGTTCTTGCAATGGTAGAAGTTCTTAGCTTTGGGTTCAATCTTGCGGTGTCCTTACCCAGTGACAGAAAGGGTTGCAAGGCACGTATTGTATTGTTTCCATCGAGGATAACAAGATGGGTTTTTTATCATATTGCATGAATTTATCCCTCTACATCATGTCATCTTGCGGTCGATGAGTGGAGTAATAGTAGTAGATGCAAAATCGTTTCGATCTACTTGTCTTGGACGTGATGCCTATATACATGAGCATTGCCTAGATATGCTCATAACTATGCTCAATTCTGTCAATTGCTCAACAGTAATTTGTTCACCCACCGTAGAATACTTATGCTCTTGAGAGGAGCCACTAGTGAAACCTATGGCCCCCGGGTCTATTCTCATCATATCAATCTCTATCGCTTTATTTACTTGCTTTGTTTTTTACTTTGCCTTTTACTTTTTACTTTGCATCTATCTATCAAAAATACCAAAAATATTATTTATCATCTCTATCAGATCTCACCCTCGTAAGTGACCGTGAAGGGATTGACAACCCCTAATCGCGTTGGTTGCGAGTAGCTATCGTTTTGTGTAGGTACGAGGGACTTGTGCGTGGTGTCCTACTGGATTGATACCTTGGTTCTCAAAAACTGAGGGAAATACTTACGCTACTTTGCTGCATCATCCTCTTCCTCTTTGGGGAAATCCAACGTAGTGCTCAAGAGGTAGCAAGAAGAATTTCTGGCGCCGTTGCCGGGGAGGCTCACGCAAGCAAGTCAACCATACCAAGTAGCCATCACAATCCCTATCTCTCGCATTACATTATTTGCCATTTGCCTCTTGTTTTCCTCTCCCCCACTTCACCCTTGTCGTTTTATTCGCCCTCTCTTTTTCGTTCGCCTTCTTCCCGTATGTATCTTTGTTTGTGTTTCCTTGTGCCTTCTATATGCTTGCATCTTCGCTTGCTGAAAATCTATTGATATGGATCCACTTAAAGTGTTCTACTTGGATCATCTTCGATCCTTATGTGCTTGTGCGGAAACCCCAACTAGCCTAGTTGATCGGAAATCGTTAGATGAGCATGCTCATTTTGTGCGTCATCGTTTGTTTGAAAAGGGGAGACTCTTACGGTA
Source organism: Triticum aestivum (assembly GCF_018294505.1). NCBI lineage: Eukaryota > Viridiplantae > Streptophyta > Magnoliopsida > Poales > Poaceae > Triticum > Triticum aestivum. The sequence goes on from NC_057813.1 coordinate 237,884,549, forward strand.
TCATATAAATAGTTTGATATGCTATGCTTGGAATCTTTGTGGAATGTGTGATTTTACTTGTTGCTCTAAGAACCCTAAAAAACACCTTCCCTACTTATGTGAGTTCAATGATAATGAAATCTTATCTTCTTATGCAAGGGGTGTTTATTGTTACTATGATATCGAACAAACTGAAGAATTTGTCGTTTTTAAGGGTGCTCATGAAGTTGCTTATTTGATTGAAAAGTATGATTTTACTCTCAACAAATCTGAAAATTCCGTCATACTTAATTATTGCAATGAAAACCTTGCTCATAATGTCTATGTCCAAGAATTTATTGAAAGAATGACCGTTGCTTTGGAAGAAAATAATGATATGCATGAATCTATAGATAATGATGATTCCGATGATTTGATTGAAATATCCCTTGATGAACATGATGCTTGCTATTCTTGTGGCCATGATGCCAATATTTATGAAGATGAATTTGCTATAGTTCCTTATGTTAAACATGAGATCGTTGCTATTGCATCCATACTTGGTAGTTCCTTTGATGAAAAGCATGATTGCAATGATTTTACTATAAATTCTCTTGATGTCAATTATGCTAATAATATGCAAAACCCTAAGCTTGGGGATGCTAGTTTTGCTATGTCTACTACTTGTTGCAATGATCATGATTGGGGTGATTCTTCTTTTGATCTTGAAAATTTATTTAAGCCCCATGATGAATATGAGATTGATAATAGTGTTTGCAATAATATTGGAAGTGGGTTTGGAAGAGTGTCAACTTTAGATCCCACATATTTGGATTTTGATCAATCTTATGAAATTTTTGATAAAAGTGGGTTTGGAGAGGTCATGACTTTAGTTAATGATAATCCCACTATTTTGGAAGAGTGTCAACTTCGCATGCATGTGGATCGTGTTGGAAATATTTTATGTGATAGTTATTTTGTCAAATTTGTTGATGATCCTACATGTAATTATTATGAGAGAGGAAAATATGGTCATAGAAATTTTCTTGTTACTAAATTACCTCTCTTCATGTTGAGATTGCTATCATCTCTTTGTTCATCCTTGCATATGCTAGTTTCTGCTTGCCTTGATAATTTGTTTGCTTACAAGATGCCTATGCGTCGGAAGTATGTTAGACTTAAGTGTGTTTGTCACATGTTTTATGATGCTCTCTTTGTGCTTCAATTCTTGTCTTTCATGTGAGCATCACTGAAATCTCAATGCCTAGCTAGGGGCGTTAAACGATAGCGCTTGTTGGGAGGCAACCCAATTTTATTTTGTATTTTTTGTTTTTGCTTCTGTTTAGAAATAAATAATCCATCTAGCCTCTTTTTTATGTGGTTTTATGTTTTAATTAGTGTTTGTGCCAAGTAGAACCTATAGGTTAACCTACGATGATAGTTGATTTGATTCTGCTGAAAAACAGAAACTTTGCGCGCACAAATATAATTTTGTTAAATCACAGGAACTTGCTGTTGCGTTGATTCTTTTTTCTGATGTTCAATAAAAAAATTGTCCAGGACTTCCTATTTTGGTAGAATTTTTAGAGTTGCAGAAGTTTGCGTTAGTTACAGATTGCTACAGACTGTTCTGTTTTTGACAGATTCTGGTTTACGTGTGTTGTTTGCTTATTTTGATGAATCTATGGCTAGTAAAATAGTTTATAATCCATAGAGAAGTTGAAATACAGTAGGTTTAACACCAATATAAATAAATAATGAGTTCATTACAGTACCTTGAAGTAGTTCTTTGTTTTCTTTCTCTAACGAAGCTCACGAGATTTCTGTTGAGTTTTGTGTTGTGAAGTTTTCAAGTTTTGGGTGAATTCTTTTGATGGATTATGGAACAAGGAGTGGAAAGAGCCTAAGCTTTGGGATTCCCATGGCACCCCCAAGATAATCCAAGGACACCAAAAAGTCAAAGCTTGGGGATGCCCCGGAAGGCATCCCCTCTTTCGTCCACTTCCATCGGTAATTTACTTGGAGCTATATTTTTATTCACCACATGATATGTGTTTTGCTTGGAGCGTCTTGTATTATTTGTGTCTTTGATTGTTAGTCTACCACAATCATCCTTGCTGTACACACCTTTTTAGAGAGCCATACATGATTTGGAATTTTTTAGAATACTCTATGTGCTTCACTTATATCTTTTGAGCTTGATAGTTATGCTCATAGTGCTTCACTTATATCTTTTGAGCGTGATAATTTTTTCTCTAGTGCTTCACTTATATCTTTTAGAGCACGGTGGTGGATTTGTTTTAAAGAAACTATTGATCTCTCATGCTTCACTTAGATTATTTTGAGAGTCGTTAATAGCATGGTAATTTGCTTAATATTAATATACTTGGTATTCAAGATATGTGAAACTTTCTTTTGAGTGAATTGAATACTAAGATAAGTTTGATGCTTGATAATTGTTTTGAGATATGGAGGTGATAATATAAAAGTCATGCTAGTTGGGTGATTATGAATTCAAAGAATGCTTGTGTTGAAGTTTGCAAGTCCCGTAGCATGCACGTATGGTTAAACTTGTGTAACAAATTTGAAACATGAAGTGTACCTGGCTTGTGCATCCTTATGAGTGGCGGTCGGTGACGAGGGATGGTATTTTCCTACCAATCTATCCCCCTAGGAGCATGCGCGTAGTACTTCATTTTTGATGACTTCTAAATTTTTGCAATAAGTATATGAGTTCTTTTGACTAATGTTGAGTCCATGGATTATACGCACTCTCACCTTTCCGCCTTTGCTAGCCTCTTCGGTACCGTGCATTGCCCTTTCTCACCTTGAGAGTTGGTGCTAACTTCGCTGGTACATCCAAACCCCGTGATACGATATGCTCTATCACACATAAACCTCCTTATATCTTCCTCAAAACAGCCACCATACCAACCTATTATGGCATTTCCATAGCCATTCCGAGATATATTGCCATGCAACTTCCACCATCATCATCATGACATACATTACTTTTGTCATATTGCCATTGCATGATCATGTAGTTGACATCGTATTTGTGGCAAGGCCACCATGCATTATTTTTCATACATGTCACTCTTGATTCATTGCACCATCCTGGTACACCGCCAGAGGCATTCATATAGAGTCATATCTTGTTCTAAGTTTCGAGTTGTAATCCTTATGTTGTAATCAATAGAAGTGTGATGATCATCATTATTAGAGCATTGCCCAAAAAGAAGAAAAAGAAGAAAGGCCAAAAAAAGGCCCCAAAAAAGAAAAGAAAAAAGAAAAGAAAAAAGGGCAATGCTACTATCTCTTTTTCCACACTTGTGCTTCAAAGTAGCACCTTGTTCTTCATGTAGTGCGTTTCATAAGTTGTCTTTTTATACTAGTGGGAATTTTTCATTATAGAACTTGGCTTGTATATTCCTATGATGGGCTTCCTCAAATGCCCTAGGTCTTCATGAGCAAGCGAGTTGGATGCACACCCACTAATTTTCTTTTGTTGAGTATTCATAGCTCTAGTGCATCCGTTGCATGGCAATCCCTACTCCTCATGTTGACATCAATTGATGGGCATCTCCATAGCCCGTATATTATCCTCGTCAATGTGAGACTTTCTCCTTTTTTGTCTTCTCCACACAATCCCCATCATAATATTATATTCCACCCATAGTGCTATATCCATGGCTCACGCTCATGTATTGCGTGAAGGTTGAAAAAGTTTGAGATTATTTAAGTATGAAACAATTGCTTGGCTTGTCACTGGGGGTATAGAAGTTGGGAACATCTTTGTGTGACGAAAATGAAGCATAGCCTAACTATATGATTTTGTAGGGATGAACTTTCTTTTCCCATGCTATTTTGAGAAGACATGATTGCTTTGATTAGTATGTTTGAAGTATTATTATTTTTGTGTCAATATGAACTTTTGTCTAGAATCTTTCGGATCTGAATATTCATATCACAATTAAGAAGATTTACATTGAAATTATGCCTAAGTATCACTCCGCGTCAAAAAATCTTTTTTATCATTTACCTACTCGAGGACGAGCAGGAATTCAGCTTGGGGATGCCTGATACGTCTCCAACGTATCTATAATTTTTGATTGCTCCATGCTACTTTATCTACTGCTTTGGACTATATTGGGCTTTATTTTCCACTTTTAAATTATTTTTGGGACTAACCTATTAACCGGAGTCCCAGCCCAGAATTGCTATTTTTTGCCTATTTCAGTATTTCGAAGAAACGAAATATCAAACGGAGTCCAAACGGAATGAAACCTTCGGGAACGTGATTTTCTCACCGAACGTGATCTAGGAGACTTGGACCCTACACCAAGAAGTGCCAGAGGCGGTCACGAGGGTGGAGGGCGCCCCCCTGGGCGCGCCCCCCAACCTCGTGGCCCCCCTGCTGCTCCACCGACGTACTCCTTCCTCCTATATATACCTACGTATCCCCAAACGATCAGAACAGGAGCCAAAAACCTAATTCCACCGCTGCAACCTTCTGTATCCACGAGATCCCATCTTGGGGCCTGTTCCGGAGCTCCGCCGGAGGGGGCATCCACCACGGAGGGCTTCTACATCAACACCATAGCCCCTCCGATGAAGTGTGAGTAGTTTACTTCAGACCTTCGGGTCCATAGCTAGTAGCTAGATGGCTTCTTATCTCTTTTTGGATCTCAATACAATGTTCTCCCCCTCTCTCGTGGAGATCTATTTGATGTAATCTTCTTCTTTTTGCGGTGTGTTTGTTGAGACCGATGAATTGTGGGTTTATGATCCAGTATTATCTATGGAAAATAGTTGATTCTTCTCTGAATTCTTTTATGTATGATTGAGTTATCTTTGCAAGTCTCTTTGAATTATGCTTTTTGGTTTGGCCAACTAGATTGGTAGTTCTTGCAATGGGAGAAGTGCTTAGCTTTGGGTTCAATCTTGCGGTGTCCTTATGCAGTGACAGAAAGGGTTGCAAGGCACGTATTGTATTGTTGCCATCGAGGATAACAAGATGGGGTTTTTATCATATTGCATGAATTTATCCCTCTACATCATGTCATCTTGCTTAAGGCGTTACTCTATTTTTAAATTAATACTCTAGATGCATGCTCGATAGCGGTCGATGAGTGGAGTAATAGTAGTAGATGCAGAATCGTTTCGATCTACTTGTGTTGGACGTGATGCCTATATACATGATCATTGCCTAGATATGCTCATAACTATGCTCAATTCTGTCAATTGCTCAATAGTAATTTGTTCACCCACCGTAGAATACTTATGATCTTGAGAGAAGCCACTTGTGAAACCTATGGCCACCGGGTCTATTCTCATCATATCAATCTCTATCGCTTTATTTACTTGCTTTGTTTTTAATTTACCTTTTACTTTTTACTTTGCATCTATCTATCAAAAATACCAAAAATATTATTTATCATCTCTATCAGATCTCACCCTCGTAAGTGACCGTGAAGGGATTGACAACCCCTAATCGCGTTGGTTGCGAGTAGCTATCGTTTTGTGTAGGTACGAGGGACTTGTGCGTGGTCTCCTACTGGATTGATACCTTGGTTCTCGAAAACTAAGGGAAATACTTATGCTACTTTGCTGCATCATCCTCTCCTCTTTGGGGAAATCCAACACACTGCTCAAGAGGTAGCATTCCTCGATAGTGGCGATGAAGTGGGCGGTGGGTGGGGAACAAAGTTTTTTGTCGTTCGCTTCCCCTTCGAACGTGACATAGTTCGGCCGATAGTCCCCTGACAAGGAGAGGGATTTCAATGAGTTTAACACATCGCCGAGAGAGACTGCTGGAAGATGTCCGCGGAGCTGAACTCCAAGATCGGCGCTCGATCAGGTTCGATGGATGCGGACGCAGGCAGTTCGGAACCTATGGTCGGAGACGAGTCAGAGGTTCTAGCAACAAAAGCCCAGCTCGATGTTGGGTCTGTGTGCGGCTCGAGCACCGTTGAGTGTGCGGCCTCCAAGGCGGGGTTAAGATTCCCGTCTTCGGGCGATGCAGTCCGCTCAGGGTCTAGGGCCAGGGCGGTCACAGGAGCTATTTCCTGAGCGCGGCCAGATGATAGATGTAGGTCGTGTTCATCTTGGCGGTAGGGGGCAGCCGTCATGGGCTCGAATCCGTCGAAGATCAAGTCTCCACGGATATCGACCACAAAATTCAGGCTTCCCAAATCTGACTTGATGTCCAGGGGCGTAGCTATCAATCTTCTCTATATGGCCAAGCGAGTTAGCCCACAGTGCGAAGCCGCCGAATACGAAGATCTGACCGGGGAGGAAGATCTCCACAAGGACTGCGTTGTTGTAGATGATTGATGGAGCCATCAAGCCTTCTGGTGACGATGCAGCGGAACTCTCAATGAAAGCACCAATGTAGGTGTCAAAACCGGCGGTTCTCTGGTAGGGGGTCCCGAACTGTGCGTCTAAGGCTAATGGTAACAGGAGGCAGGGGACACAATGTTTACCCAGGTTCGGGCCCTCTCTATGGAGGTAATACCCTACTTCCTGCTTGATTGATCTTGATGAATATGAGTATTACAAGAGTTGATCTACCATGAGATCGTAATGGCTAAACCCTAGAAGCCTAGCCTATGAGGTTATGATTGTTGTCCTATGGATTAAACCCTCCGGTTTATATAGACACCGGAGGGGGCTAGGGTTACACAAAGTGTGTTACAGAGAAAGGAATCTACATATCTGAATTGCCAAGCTTGCCTTCCACGCAAAGGAGAGTCCCATCCGGACGTGGGAAGAAGTCTTCTATCTTGTATCTTCATAGCCGAACAGTCCAGCCAAAGTATATAGTCCGGTTGTCTGAGGACCCCTCAACCCAAGACTCTCAGGCGCCCCCCTTTTCCTTCCTCTCTCCCACTCCTTCCTTCCCCCTCCTAGTACGTCTAGGAAAGGAGGAATCCTAATCCTACTAGGAGGAGGATTCCTCCCCACCTTGGCGCGCCATAGGGCCGGCGGGCCTCCCCGCTTGCTCCTTTATATACGGGGGCAGGGGGCACCCTAGAACACACAAGTTGACATTGTTTAGCCATGTGCGGTGCCCCTCTCCATAGATTTCTATCTCGGTCATATCATTGTAGTGCTTAGGCGAAGCCCTGCATCGGTAACTTCATCAACACCGCCACCACGCTATCATGCTGACGGAACTCTCCCTCGACCTCAGCTGGATCAAGAGTTCAAGGGACGTCACCGAGCTGAACGTGTGCAAATCGCAAAGGTGCCGTACTTTTGGTACTAGGATCGGTTGGATCACGAAGACGTTAGACTACATCAATCGCGTTACTTGATGCTTCTGCTTATGGTCTACGAGGGTACGTGGATAACACTCTCCCGCTTGTTGATATGCATCACATAGATCATGCGTGATAGCAGGAAATTACTGCTTTCCCCAACAATGGCCTGGCTCTTCCACGCAAGTAGTATGCCACCCCGGGTGCAATGCGCTGGGTGGTACATGTAGTCATCAAATTCTGAGCCTAGGGTGTCAAGGACAACGGATGAGCAGAGCAAAGCCATTTTTATTTCTTGCAGGCATACAATGGAAGCCAAGGTTGTGTCCTGTCATGCCCAATATGCGATCCTATCCGAGAGGAACTCGAAGGTGCCACCAAGGATAGAGCCGCATATTGAAACTCTTTGCAGGTGGATATCATTACATCGTACCATTACATAATAGATGGGGATACATACAAAGGCATACAAATGCTACAAGAATACATCAAACATCATACATGAGAACAACATCCGACTACAGATGAAACACAAACAAAAACTCAAACGACATCCACCCTGCTAGCCGAGGCTGTCCACCCGAAACCAATCCCCTGATCGAAGAAGAAGCAGAACAAGAACTCCAAATCAAGTAAACATCACTCTCACGTCATGATCATCGCATTACCTGTACCTACAACTGTTGTTATAGTAATCTGTGAGCCACAAGGACTCGGCAATCCCGTTACCATGGGTATCAAGACTAGCAAAGCTTAATGGGTATGGAATGGATAAGTGGTGAGGTTGCAGCAGCACTAAGCATTGTATGGTGGCTAACTTACGAGTACAAGAGTAAGATGAGAAACTATGCAAACGGTCGCAAACTAGTAATGATCAAGAAGTGATCCTGAACTACTTACGTTCAAACATAACCCATCGTGTTCTCTTCCTGAACTCACTCGAAAAGAGACGGTCATGGTTACGCATGTGGTTGGTGTATATTATTTCGGGTCCGATGTCAAGTTCTCTAGAACCGGGTATTAAAAACTCCCGTCTGCCACATAACAGCAGGCACGGCTTTTGAAAGATTAAACCTTGCAGGGGTGTTCCAACTTAGCCCATGACAAGCTCACGATCCTCGGAGACAATCCTCCATCTTGGTACCCTCCGATCAGACTCGGAATCCAGTGCACAAGACATTTCGTCAATGGTAAAACGAATCCAACAAGACCTCCCGGCATGCCGACACCCTGATAGTAGCCGCGCGTATCTCATCTCAGGCCACGACCGGATAGGTCATCCTACGAGTAAACTAGAACCTCGGGTTGCCCCATGGTGGCCCAGTAGTCTGCCTGTTTGGGACCAACACTATCAGCACTGCCCCCTGTATTATGTTGAATTACTCCTCGGTTAGCGCTAACTCCCTATGCGTCAAATTTAATATCATGTTTAGTTATTATGTTTAGCAAATGGTAAAACCAAAGTTGGGCCTTGCTGGAAGAGTTTTATTCAAAGCGAACTGTCAAGAGGGGCCCATAAACCCTCACTGTGTTAGGGACGCAAAATCAAGGAACATAACACCGTATGACGGAAACTAAGGCGACAAGAGTGGAACAAAACACTAATAAAAAGGCTAAGACTTCCACCCTTTACCAAGTATATAGAAGCATTAATTAAATAAGATATATTGTGATATCCCGAGATATCCATGTCCCAACATGGAACAAATTGCAACTGCACCTGCAACTAGCAACGCTATAAGAGGGGCTGAGCAAAGCGGTAACATAGCCAAACAATGGTTTGCCAGGATGGTGGAAAAGGTTAGAGGCTGTTTCATGGCATATTGGGAGGCTTGATTGAAAAGTGGTAGGTAGCGCGACATAGCGATAGCATAGAGACAACAAGTACAACAAAGATAGTAGTGAGATCCAAGGTGACGGTCACATTGTCTGAAATCCCGCTAGGAAGAAGACAAAGTCCATGAAAAAGACGAACCCATGTAGTCGAACGAATCCTCACGATCGCAATGAAACAGGAACTATCGAGAAGAACGCAACCAGAAAGAAGCAAACAACATGGTAAACACACAACACATAAACATGACATGATGCACAACCAAGTATGATGCATGTTCGGTTTAATAAGGCATGGCATGGCAAAGTGCAACAAACAGAACTCAATATGCAATGAGTTGCATATTGACGAAACACCACATTCATTATTTGGTTCGCTCTTGTTTATGCACCCAACAATATTAAATGTTGTTAAACATGGAAAGAGGTGAAGCATAATAAAACTACCTATCTAGGCAACTTAAATGAGGCCGGAAACAACAAATAACAATTCCGTAAAATCCCCATATGCATATTTCAAATTTGGTACTGTTCTGAATTAAACATTATGTTAAAGTTTTTAAACAGCAAGTTAAAGTGCAACAAGTTTATCTATGCATTTTTTAGACAAGTTACATATAAAGTTTATTTAAATCGGAGCTACGGTTAATTAGTTGTGAAATAAACCATTTTAGCATGGCATTTATGCAAAGTAATACAAACAACAAGTTTAAGCATTTTTACATGGATGAAAGTTGGAGAATATGAAAGTACAGGAAATCTGAGCATGATGCATATATGACATGTTTTATTTGGATGCATGGTTATTTAGATATGAGCAATGCATGTTTAATGACAGTCCTGAAAATATGCATGCACTGGATATATGCCAATAATCACAGAATGAAAAAAAAACATCTACGGGCCAAATGCAACACACTGTGCAAGCCCAACAGCAGATTTGGACCGAAGCGGATGTGGGTGTGCAAAGGACTTGATCCCACGACCTCATGCATAGAGGAGCAGAGTGCTGACCAGCTGGCCTAACTGAGTGTTTGTGATTAGGACGATGCATAGATCCTTTTGAACAAGCAGAGGCTCGGTCTTGGAAACGCCATGAATGCACAACAACTTGCCGACGATGATGGCAAGCAAAGCAGCGGCTACCGGTGCAGCAGAACACCGGCAGGGGAGGGGGTTTGGAAGGTGGATGCACAGGCGGTGAGGCAGGCGCAGCAAACGGTCGGGTGTGCGGGAAGACTCAAGGTCGCCTCGGTCATGGCGGCGACAAGATGAAGCAAGGCCACTGAGGGAGTCCTGGATTAGGGGGTATCCGGATAGCCGGACTATAAACATCGTCCGGACTATTGAAACATGAAGATACAAGACTCAAGACTCCGTTCCGTGTCCGGATGGGACTCTCCTTTGCGTGGAAGACAAGCTTGGCAATCCGGATATTGTATTTCCTTCCTTGTAACCTACTCCATGTAAACCCTAGCCCTCTCAAGTGTCTATATAAACCGGAGAGGTTGGTCATTAGAAGGCCGATCACAATTACAATCATACCATCATAGGCTAGCTTCTAGGGCTTAGCCTCTACGATCTCGTGGTAGATCTACTCTTGTACTACTCATATCTTCAATATTAATCGAGCAGGAAGTAGGGTTTTACCTCCATCAAGAGGGCCCAAACCTGGGTAAACATTGTGTCCCTTGCTTCCTATTACCATCAGCCTAAGACGCACAGATCGAGACCCCCTACCCGAGATCCACCGGTTTTGACACCGACATTTGTGCTTTCATTGAGAGTTCCTCTGTGTCGTCGCTGGAAGGCACGATGGCTCGTCTCGTTGTCACGGACAACATTACCTCTGGGGAGCACTGGCTGTAGGCCAGACTCTCCGACTTGGCGGCTTCATCATGGCCGCCCCATCGGCTGTCGCCCCGATGATGGCCTCTCGGGTCATCACGCATAACCTTCGCATTAATTCGAAACTTGCCGAACAGATGGATCCGATGGAGCTCTCCTCCCTTAATGAGCTCTTGGATCGCATAGCCGCTTTGGGAGTCGCTATGGACTATGAACGGATCTGGCTTAAACCCGACCAAAGGGACATTAAATCCCCGCTGGCCACCCATGAGATAGCAGTAGTGGAGGAACCACACACGGATTACCCCTCAATTTTGAGGACGAATTATGTCCGGATCTCCGAACTCCTCGAGCCAGACACCCGCTCAAGGGAAGGCATGACCTGGGTGCCGAACTTAGAATTGGGCATTAGGCCGGAGAAATTGGGCAGCACCCCAGATACCGAGCTGTCAGACTCGGAAGCTCCCATGCCCCAGGGTGCTAGATCAGATCAGAATCCGGATTCAGCTAACAACACCCACCCGGACTCAAACCATCTCTCCCACATCAGGAAAGAGCCCCAGGAGACAGTACATCGCTACTGGGCCAGATTCCTCCTTGTGCTAAGCAAGGTCAAGGACTGCCGCGAGGAGGACGTAGTCTCTCTTTTCTGCAAAAACTACACGAACAAAGGAATCCTTAATGCTATAAGTCGCCGTAGTACGCTTTGCAGACTTGGCGACCATAGTACAGAAGTTCTGTGTGATGGAAAGCGCCTGGAAAACCCAAACAGAATTTTGGGATAGTCCGGCTCTCACCAAAACCTTTGTCCGAACTAAACGGGCGAATTCTCGTAAGTCGGCTGATCCAATCCCCAAGAAACCAAAACCCACCCCAGGGCGGGGAACCGTATCGGAAGAATGGCTCAATGGGCCGTGTAAACTCCACAGCACCCCGGACACAACACCAACTCATAGCCTTAGGGCATGTTGGATACTCTGGCAGGTTGCAAAAAGTGGCGAGGATCTTCTTGCAAGCCATAAAGCAGAACAACATCCCGCCAACGAACATAGTACGGTACTAAAAGTCTTCGAGACTTTTGCCTCAAACAATAGGCGCAAGCGAGCTCATCGAAGCTCCGCTGAAGTTTGCCATGTGGCAAAAATAAACCCATGGAATGATGCTGCTATAACTTTCAATGCCAGCGCTGATCCTCGATCCCAGACTGTCTGGGCACCAGCCGCTCTGTTCCTTAGCCCAATCATCGATGGCTTTCGGCTCACTAAAGTACTCATGGACGGCGGAAGCGGATTGAACTTGATCTATGAAGAAACACTCAACAAGATGGAAATTGATAAAATCCGCATTGAACAAAGCGGCACAACCTTCAGGGGAATTATCCCTAGTCGAGAAGCACGGTGTGCGGGAAAAAACACACTTGATGTGGTATTCGGCACCCCAGAGAATTATAGGTCCGAAGAAATCACATTCCAAGTGGCTCCTTTTAGCAGCGGATACCACACCCTTTTAGGGCGGGACGCGTTTACAAGCTTTCAAGCTATACCCCATTACGCGTACATGAAGCTTAAAATGCCCGGACCCAATGGAATCATCACTCTAGCCAGAGATCCGGACGTCGCACTTCACACCGAATACAAAACCGCAGTGCTAGCCCTGGAAGCATTATCCGAAGCCCTAGCAGCCGAAGAATTAACAACACTACGGGCCACCGTGGACAGGGATGACGTGATACTCGACAAGCGACCCAAATCCACCTCATTTAAACCCGCAGACGAGATAGTCCAATTCCAAGTCCATCCAACAGACCCCACGAAGATAGCTTCCATTGGGACACAGTTGAGCCCCGCAATGGACGCCGCACTGCCAGACTTCTTACGCGAGAATTGGGACATTTTTGCTTGGCACCTGTCGGACATGCCGGGCATCCCACGCAGATTGGCCGAACACAGCCTCAATATACTAAAGGGATACAAACCGGTCAAATAGACTCTAAGGCGGTTTTTAGAGCCCAAACGGTAAGCCATGGGGGAAGAGCTGGCCAAACTACTCGAGGCCGTATTCATTAGAGATATCAAGTGTCAGGACCCCGACTCAATGCCACATCGATCTAGCATGTAACACCTCATATCACTTTGCGGCCTCACGCACGGTATTCCCACGGGTGTCGCCTTACCTTAGCCCGGGACCGTTTGCGCCTTTTGGCACACGTATATGACGGTGTCGCTAGCATCCATATGATAAGGAGCCCGGGCTGACATGGCTAGTCGTAAACCCAAAGTGGCACAGACTTACAGGGACAGGCATCCATGACCCAACATCGAACGTGTCGGTCATCAGCGAGTGAATCCAGGCTGTAGCACTGGGCTAGCAGGACTCCGGTGAACCGGGCTGTAGCGGGCTAACAGGACTCCAGTATTCATCGCGTGACATTTCCCCGAAGGGACAGACACAGGAACGAAGAAGGACACATGCCGGCCAGCCTAAGTGTTCCGGAGCAGTAGCAAGCTACCATGGCTCAGTGGAAACACTAGGAGACATTTCCCGGTAAGAGAGGCTACTAAAGATAAACAACTAGATGGTCAGATCCCACACATACCAAGCATTTCAATAACACACACACAATATGCTCGATATGTGCAAATACAACATGGCATCACAACATGACTCTACGACTCAAGTAATTTATTCAATAGGCTCCGAGGAGCGAGGTATTACAAACAGGGGTCTCACGACCCAACATTCAGAGCATACAAGTCAAAGCACAAGCGGAAGCTATCATGTCTGAGTACAGACATCTAGAAATGAAAAAGGCTGAGAAGCCTGACTATCTACCAGATCCTGCCGAGGGCACAAGATCGTAGCTGAGGTAACAAGCTAAACGTCGAAGTCCAAGCGGAACTACTAGTGAGACTGAAGTCTCTCTGCAAAAACATAAAATAGGCAAACGTGAGTACAAATGTACCCAGCAAGACTTACATCAGACCTATCTACATATGCATCATTATCAACAAAGGGGTGGTGGGGTTTAACTGCAGCAAGCCAGCTTTGACTCGGTGGCTATCCTAACTACGACTGCAAGCGACTCTTTTGAGGTGGCGCACACGAGTCCACATATTCACCATATCAATACACCACTATGGATCCGCTCCCGTCTCCCTACGAGAACGCCATCCATAGCACTCACGCTTATCTTGCGTATTTTAGAGTATCCACTTTCACTTGTCTATGAACTGATATAAGCAACCCAGAGGTCCTTTTCCGTGGACACGGCTATTCGAATAGATGATGTTAACCCTGCAGGGGTGTACTTCTTCACACACGCTCTCACCACTTACCGCCGTTTACACGACATGTACTCGGCAACCTTCAAGCGGAAGCCCAACGTGGGTGTCGGCCACGGCCTACCTAAACACTCAAGTCTCTAGTCCAGGTTTATCGCCTATTCGGGTTCCATCCATGAGGAGATCCGGCCGGAGTTTCGCTCACAGCCCCAAACGATGTGTACAGGGTTCCGTGACACCAAACGGGCGCCCGGTTTACCCGGCCACGTGCCTACCGCATCACAGCCCACCCCTACGGTCAGCGCTGTCCACGGCCTCCAGCATACTACAAACACCAGAAACTACTTGCAACTCCTGGACAGAGGACAAGGGTGATTAAGAAGCCGAGAGGGTCCATTGGTTTCGGGCCCAATGCGTGGTAGTAGCTGAATCATGGATCACAAACACAGAACTCAGTTCCTGAGGACGGCTGCAATGAGACAACCCACCATGTACTCCTACATGGCCTCTCACCGCTACCTTTACCAAAACGTGTTCACACACTTAGCTCACACACAGTAGGACATGTTCACACACCTCTGATTCATCCCCGATGAATCAGACCTGACTCAACTCTAAGCAGTAGCAGGCATGACAAACAAACATGAATGAGTAGGCACAACAGGGCTCAAACAACTCCTACTCATGCTAGTGGGTTTCATCTATTTACTGTGGCAATGACAGGTCATGCAAAGGACAAAGGGGTTCAGCTACCGCAGCAAGTAACAGATGAATCGGTGTTGTCCTAATGCAGTAAAAGAGAGCAGGAGCGAGAGAGTAGGATTGTATCGGAATGAACAAGGGGGTTTTGCTTGCCTGGCACTTCTGAAGATAACATTGAGTCTTCATCAGTGTCAACGATCACATCATCGGTATCACGTCTATCGAGAGGGGACAAATACCGGCAACACAGAAGGGAACACAATCAATGCAATGCACAATATGATGCATGATCATGACATGGCAAAATGAATGTGTTTTGGGCTAATGCAACTAGCACCAGATTAAATGAAGTTGGTTTGAATCCAAGATTCAAATTCAAACTCCATATGTGGATATTTAAATGCCCTTTATTTGATTTGTGCTAAACAGCAGCTATAAGTTGTTCTAACATGCATGAAAATGGTACAGATGGATTCCTTGAATTTTTCTGATAATTTTTCATATATAACTTATTTCATTTGGAGTTACGGTTAATTTTCTATGATTTATTGAAGTTTTAGCTATTTTCTGAAATTTATAAATCATTTAGGATTTATTTAAATTCCAGAACAAATACTGCGTCAGCATGACGTAATAGTGACATCAGCAGGGTCAACCGAGCGCCCCAGGTCAAACCTGACGTGTGGGACCCACACGTCAGTGACAGGGGGGGTTAACAGGGGTTTATTTAGTTTAATTAAAAGGTTAGGGGGGGGGTCGGGCCCACTGGTCAGCGTCAGGGGGGGTTTATTAATTAAAATAAACTAACTAATTAACAGGGGGGGCTGGCCCCACCTGTCATCGACCCAGGGGGGGTCAAACCCCTGGTCAGCGGGGCCTAACCCGCCGGCGGCTTGACGCCGGCGAGGCCGAGACGGCGGAGAGGGTCGGAATTCCTCCTCCGGCGACCAAATGGCCGGCGGAGGGCAGCTACGTGACGCTGAAGATCCCGCGCGTCGAGTGGTGCGGTCAGTTAGGCCGGGGGCGACCTATATCGACGGCGGCGAGCTCAAAGGCGGCGGCCGGAGTTCGGTGGTTGCGGCTGGAAGGGCTAGAGGGCACGGCAGGTTGCACGGGTGGGCGCGCTCGGCTCCTGGAAGGGTGCTGAGCACGTTGCCGTGCTCGGGAGTTGGCTACGGTGACTCTAGCACCGTCTGCGACATCGCCGGCGGCGAGGAGCTGTCGGCTCCGACAGCCGGGGTGGTTAGAAGGCACGGACGGGCACGGGGAGAGAGGGGAAATGGACAGGGGCTCACGAGGGGTCGGGAGAGAAGCTCGGTGGGCTCGGGGAGGCCTCTGCAACGGCGAATTGACGACGGCGATCTCCGGGCACCGGAGATGAAGACGACGACGCTCCGGTCGACTGCGGCCTCCTCTGGTCGCGTGCGTCGCGTGTGTAGCTCCACGGGGTCAGGGCGGAGCTCAGGGATGCATAGTGGGAGCGAGGGGGTGGCTGGCCGCGGTGTTTCTCAGCGGAGTGGCCATGGCGGCTTCGGCCATGAGGGGAAAGAGCAGGGGAGTGAGAGGGAGAGAGCAGGGAGAAGTGAGAGGGGTCGGGGCTGCGTGGCGTCGCGGGAGGAACCAGGGGAGGAGGAGGCAGCAGGAGGTGGAAGCAGGAGGTGGCGCTCGGGCGCGGGCGCGTCGACACGCCTCTGCCTACTGGCAGAGGTTGAAGACGGTGGGGAGCTGGGCTGGGCCTCAGCCGCATTGCTGGGCCAGGTGGGGCGCCAGATGGGCTGCAGGTGAGTAGGTAGGCTTCTGCTCTTTTATTTCTGTTTTGTTTTATTTTTTTCTATTTCTGCAATTTGTTTTTGATTTGTTTTAAATATCAAATCATTTTATAAAATCCTGGAAATAAATAAGGGTGCTTTCTGAATTATTCCAGTGACCCTTATCAATTTCCAACATTTATTTGAGCATTTAAATTATTTATAGTATTTAAATGCCCAAAGTCAAATACAATATGATTTAATTCAAAAATCCAAAAATGACCTAAGGATATATTCATCATTTTTGGCAGAGGTTTCCACCTTAACCAGAAATCATGAACTTTTCTTAGGGGCCTTTTGGGTTTATTGAAAAGATTTTAACTTACCCTAGTTGAGTTGATTTAATGCTAGGGTTTGAACATCCCCATTTCAATTTTAGGCAAAAATTTAAACATGATGCATCACCAAAGGCTAGTACTAGTGCAATGCCAGAAGCTAGGGATGTGACAACTCACCCCCACTAAACAAGAATCTCGTCTCGAGATTCAAGCGTAGGGTAAGGTGAAAGGTAAACGCAACTAGTATAATCTTCACGATCCAGGTTGCACTTCATAGAAACGTTGATTCGAACACCATCTTTGTCTTGATGTCTTGTTCTGAGAAATCCTGTCAACATGACCTGGAGAGAAGGAGACTCTAGAAGGGTCGATCTCCTCGAAGATCGAACAACTCACGGAATGAGACATAGGACCATCTCTCGGGTTGAGACACGAGATACACATCAAGAGGGGTGAAAAGAAACGGATGACGAAGGTTCACTAGGTAGACAACAATTCCACACCTAGGAAGGTGGTAAACGATTGCCAACGTAGCGAAGAGTTGAGTTGCCATGATACCACGACGAAACATCCTGGAGGAAGGTGATCGTAGAGTATTACCTTAAGTGGCAAAAAGAATTACTTTTGATTCAGAGATCATTGAAACTCTTCATACCAGCATAAGGCAATTCACAACGATCGTTTGGAGGGGGTCTGTAGAATGGCATACTCGGACTTGGATGATGTGGATTACCTTGTTGAAGACAACGTAATGGATGAATTTGCTTATCACCGGAGGTGGAAGAGACCCATGGTAGAATGGCACATTGGCGGTGCAAGCTGGGAACAAAATGCAAATGCTGGGAATGATTCTGGTAACTGGGGAAGAACCCAACAATAGAGAGTGAATTCACTGTTGGAGTGGTTATAGCATAACCGAGGAAATCTGGGGCAATCCCAGCTAGTGCCGATGATAAGACGTAGCGCTTGTGCGTGCTCTCAAGAACTTGAGCATTTCCACAATCATCAAGGTTTTATCAACAACCGCGTCAAGGGTGCTGACAACACAACATACTACCATGATGAATAGCGATGGACGATGCAGATGCGAAGGAGGATAACACTTTCTCAGATTTCACCTTAGCGAGGCCAAGCAAATAAAATCTGGATGATCGACCGAGAGACATTTAGCACTCCGCTTCTAATGTTCTCCTTGATGTGCTAGTATAACCCATTCATAGATATGGTTTGATATCTAAAACATCAAGTAAAAGGTCGGACTTCGGGAACACAAAAATCCATAGGGGCAACTAGGGAGTAAATCCTACGAAATCCCTAGGGGGGGGTGGCCAACTTCCTCAAACAAGATACTATAATAATAGGTCTACCGGATGGGTGTGTTGGCCACGACATCCACCTTACCGGTTATCGAGAGACCAATATTATAGTTCTTAGGGAAATGTTCCAACCATCATATCTGCCTGAGATTCAGCTCTGGTTGGTGTTAGGATATTCCAGGCTCATCGAGTCTTAGGAAGAAAAATGAAAGTTTGCAACACAAATCGACGAGATGACGTTGCGGGATTCTCGGGAGATGAACTACGATAGCAAGCTCCAAAACATGAGCTGGTTCTGCTACAAACATGTGAACACGTTGTCCCAGACAAGCATGACCACGTGGTAGTCTTATAATAAAACACTACCGAGTTCAGGAGGGGGAACCATCAACGAGGGTATCGAAGTTCTTTCATAAGTCCGGATTAGCTCTTATGAAGGAACTCCTTCTCCTTGAACAAATCAATCAGTGGCTTGGTGTGCTAGGGATACATATAGATTGAAGGTTGCAAGTCTTCAAACCACAGCATTCTTCGCACGTGTGCATGACTGATTTGGAATGATTCCAAAGAAAGCAACATTGACTTTCTCGAATCCACGGCGGCAACTTGCATCAGATGCACATGAATTAAAGGAAGTCACTACCTTCATCCAAACATATGCTTCATGAGCTAGCATGAACAAATGCTTTCAAAAGTTTCCAACACTAGCTTAATGTTCAGCAAAATTATGGAGAAGACAAGGATGTTGTCAATGGGCACAACAACAATTCATCTGGGTTTCCTTTTAAAAGGAATTCCATAGTTAAGTGAACAAGTGATAGCATTGGTCAGACCTAAAAGATATAATGGTGTATGCTCGAGGGATCAACCACAAATAAGACAACATTACGAGCATCGTTGGTACTGATTTGATTTGACGATAGCCCACACTCAAATCAAAGGATTGATAAGACAATAGGTCCAGCAACTGATCACAAGGACCAATCGATGAAGATATCATCTTTCTTCAACACACACTACACAAGAATATCCCTTTGGAACGAACTAAGTCAGACAAGCTTTTATCTTCCAACTCTCCAAGTTGTTGTCTAGCTTAACCAACTAGCTCAGGGATATCTAACACCGATTCTTGGAGAGAAGGTGGTTCACAAGAAACCAACTTGATCACGAACTCAACATAGCGGTCAGGTGACAACCCGGTAACACCTCCAAGAAGATATTTGGAAAGTCACGAACCACCGGTATGTTACTAAGCTCGAGAACAATCTTGCTTTTGAGGGCAAGACGATATGATCAAATGAGTGAGGACTTGACAAGATCCTAACTCATCAATCGAAGGGTGCACCGAAATAAGGACTAGGTAGCACGATCAGTCTTAGAAGGATGATTCGAAAACCAACATACTAAGAATGAAATTATTATCCTTTAACTACCAAGCAACAGAGTTGCTAGCAGTATTGATTTCACACATCACAATTCATTTGTCGGTATTCCGGTTGCATCAACACGAGGGCCGAGGAATGAACAGTGATGGCAAGAAGTATCACTGTACCAAGAGTTCATGGGATGGTGTGCAATTCCTATAACAATCTCGATATAAAATATGTAATACTCCAAGGTAGAGCAGAACCAAAAGCTGGATTGGCATTTGATCTGCGGAATACAACTACTTTGACCCAATCCTAGATATGGAAGAGGTACTGGAGTTTGTTTCTCCTAGTCATTCCGGAATAGAATGGCTTGACAGACCACAAGAGTCATAGGCATCGATGAACGAACGCACGCATACTCTTGACTATCAATTGATAGACGAGGGTCAGAATGCAACTAAAGAGAACAACTCAAAGGAACATATAATTTTCTGAGTTGTGGATGCATAGATTAGTATGTCGAACCAAGTTCAACATATTTCTTCCGGATAACCCATGCAGGAAGGTAGAACTGGCAGAGTCACGATTTATGAATGGAGAACTCCTCAAGAATAATCCTGTTGTGATATTTCAGTTCAACGAGGAACTTCTGCCATAAGTAGTTCATGGTACCTGGAAGAAGAAGATACCACGGGCTTCAAGGACTATCGCAAAGGTTACTAATAACCTAAGGGAGCTAGCAATTACTATCGACATGAAGTAAGTAGAGTGAATCTCGGGTTCAAGAACCCAGGAATAGAATACCTACTACTAAGTAGCATCACGGAATGCTTTCGAGAATAAAGGCCAGAATCTTCACACTAGGACACAAATCATGGCTAGACCACTAGATGATCCCCTAAGCACTTAGGGTCATAATAATAATTCCAACATATATGTCGAGGCAATAATTACCTCAACACACCGATTAGTGTGGTTAATCTGGCCCATGGGAACATCGGAAACAGAAGGAAGGGATTTGCAAATGCATCGGACTATTTAGAAACCTGGGATGACTCGGACAGCATAACGGCTGTAAATGCTCAGAAAAGATTTGAGACATTCACAAAAATGGTGGCATAACCACTCAGAAGCACAATATCAAGGTTTCGAGATCAACAATTAACATACGGAAGTAGTAGGAGCTGAACTGAGGCTTGAATCAACAATCTTATAAGTCTACGGATTAGTAACACGTGATCCTGATAGAAAGAAGAGATAGCCTAGTTCTTAATCCCCGTAGAAGAGAAGATGACTCAGATCAGAAGGGCATAAGGTATAAGGAGTAAAAAGAGCCTTACGTTCCATCCCACAATCAATTCCCTTATATAACTAAAGAATTTCTAGACTCAACTTCGACCAGTTTGGCTTGGTAATCCTACAGGCAGTCAAGCTCTGATACCAACGCTGTCAGGACCCCGACTCAATGCCACATCGATCTAGCATGTAACACCTCATATCACTTTGCGGCCTCACGCACGGTATTCCCACGGGTGTCGCCTTACCTTAGCCCGGGACCGTTTGCGCCTTTTGGCACACGTATATGACAGTGTCGCTAGCATCCATATGATAAGGAGCCCGGGCTGACATGGCTAGTCGTAAACCCAAAGTGGCACAGACTTACAGGGACAGGCATCCATGACCCAGCATCGAACGTGTCGGTCATCAGCGAGTGAATCCAGGCTGTAGCACTGGGCTAGCAGGACTCCGGTGAACCGGGCTGTAGCGGGCTAACAGGACTCCGGTATTCATCGCGTGACATTTCCCCGAAGGGACAGACACAGGAACGAAGAAGGACACATGCCGGCCAGCCTAAGTGTTCCGGAGCAGTAGCAAGCTACCATGGCTCAGTGGAAACACTAGGAGACATTTCCCGGTAAGAGAGGCTACTAAAGATAAACAACTAGATGGTCAGATCCCACACATACCAAGCATTTCAATAACATACACACAATATGCTCGATATGTGCAAATACAACATGGCATCACAACATGACTCTACGACTCAAGTAATTTATTCAATAGGCTCCGAGGAGCGAGGTATTACAAACAGGGGTCTCACGACCCAACATTCAGAGCATACAAGTCAAAGCACAAGCGGAAGCTATCATGTCTGAGTACAGACATCTAGAAATGAAAAAGGCTGAGAAGCCTGACTATCTACCAGATCCTGCCGAGGGCACAAGATCGTAGCTGAGGTAACAAGCTAAACGTCGAAGTCCACGCGGAACTACTAGTGAGACTGAAGTCTCTCTGCAAAAACATAAAATAGGCAAACGTGAGTACAAATGTACCCAGCAAGACTTACATCAGACCTATCTACATATGCATCATTATCAACAAAGGGGTGGTGGGGTTTAACTGCAGCAAGCCAGCTTTGACTCGGTGGCTATCCTAACTACGACTGCAAGTAACTCTTTTGAGGTGGCGCACACGAGTCCACATATTCACCATATCAATACACCACTATGGATCCGCTCCCGTCTCCCTACGAGAACGCCATCCATAGCACTCACGCTTATCTTGCGTATTTTAGAGTATCCACTTTCACTTGTCTATGAACTGATATAAGCAACCCAGAGGTCCTTTTCCGTGGACACGGCTATTCGAATAGATGATGTTAACCCTGCAGGGGTGTACTTCTTCACACACGCTCTCACCACTTACCGCCGTTTACACGACATGTACTCGGCAACCTTCAAGCGGAAGCCCAACGTGGGTGTCGGCCACGGCCTACCTAAACACTCAAGTCTCTAGTCCAGGTTTATCGCCTATTCGGGTTCCATCCATGAGGAGATCCGGCCGGAGTTTCGCTCACAGCCCCAAACGATGTGTACAGGGTTCCGTGACACCAAACGGGCGCCCGGTTTACCCGGCCACGTGCCTACCGCATCACAGCCCACCCCTACGGTCAGCGCTGTCCACGGCCTCCAGCATACTACAAACACCAGAAACTACTTGCAACTCCTGGACAGAGGACAAGGGTGATTAAGAAGCCGAGAGGGTCCATTGGTTTCGGGCCCAATGCGTGGTAGTAGCTGAATCATGGATCACAAACACAGAACTCAGTTCCTGAGGACGGCTGCAATGAGACAACCCACCATGTACTCCTACATGGCCTCTCACCGCTACCTTTACCAAAACGTGTTCACACACTTAGCTCACACACAGTAGGACATGTTCACACACCTCTGATTCATCCCCGATGAATCAGACCTGACTCAACTCTAAGCAGTAGCAGGCATGACAAACAAACATGAATGAGTAGGCACAACAGGGCTCAAACAACTCCTACTCATGCTAGTGGGTTTCATCTATTTACTGTGGCAATGACAGGTCATGCAAAGGACAAAGGGGTTCAGCTACCGCAGCAAGTAACAGATGAATCGGTGTTGTCCTAATGCAGTAAAAGAGAGCAGGAGCGAGAGAGTAGGATTGTATCGGAATGAACAAGGGGGTTTTGCTTGCCTGGCACTTCTGAAGATAACATTGAGTCTTCATCAGTGTCAACGATCACATCATCGGTATCACGTCTATCGAGAGGGGACAAATACCGGCAACACAGAAGGGAACACAATCAATGCAATGCACAATATGATGCATGATCATGACATGGCAAAATGAATGTGTTTTGGGCTAATGCAACTAGCACCAGATTAAATGAAGTTGGTTTGAATCCAAGATTCAAATTCAAACTCCATATGTGGATATTTAAATGCCCTTTATTTGATTTGTGCTAAACAGCAGCTATAAGTTGTTCTAACATGCATGAAAATGGTACAGATGGATTCCTTGAATTTTTCTGATAATTTTTCATATATAACTTATTTCATTTGGAGTTACGGTTAATTTTCTATGATTTATTGAAGTTTTAGCTATTTTCTGAAATTTATAAATCATTTAGGATTTATTTAAATTCCAGAACAAATACTGCGTCAGCATGACGTAATAGTGACATCAGCAGGGTCAACCGAGCGCCCCAGGTCAAACCTGACGTGTGGGACCCACACGTCAGTGACAGGGGGGGTTAACAGGGGTTTATTTAGTTTAATTAAAAGGTTAGGGGGGGGTCGGGCCCACTGGTCAGCGTCAGGGGGGGTTTATTAATTAAAATAAACTAACTAATTAACAGGGGGGGCTGGCCCCACCTGTCATCGACCCAGGGGGGGTCAAACCCCTGGTCAGCGGGGCCTAACCCGCCGGCGGCTTGACGCCGGCGAGGCCGAGACGGCGGAGAGGGTCGGAATTCCTCCTCCGGCGACCAAATGGCCGGCGGAGGGCAGCTACGTGACGCTGAAGATCCCGCGCGTCGAGTGGTGCGGTCAGTTAGGCCGGGGGCGACCTATATCGACGGCGGCGAGCTCAAAGGCGGCGGCCGGAGTTCGGTGGTTGCGGCTGGAAGGGCTAGAGGGCACGGCAGGTTGCACGGGTGGGCGCGCTCGGCTCCTGGAAGGGTGCTGAGCACGTTGCCGTGCTCGGGAGTTGGCTACGGTGACTCTAGCACCGTCTGCGACATCGCCGGCGGCGAGGAGCTGTCGGCTCCGACAGCCGGGGTGGTTAGAAGGCACGGACGGGCACGGGGAGAGAGGGGAAATGGACAGGGGCTCACGAGGGGTCGGGAGAGAAGCTCGGTGGGCTCGGGGAGGCCTCTGCAACGGCGAATTGACGACGGCGATCTCCGGGCACCGGAGATGAAGACGACGACGCTCCGGTCGACTGCGGCCTCCTCTGGTCGCGTGCGTCGCGTGTGTAGCTCCACGGGGTCAGGGCGGAGCTCAGGGATGCATAGTGGGAGCGAGGGGGTGGCTGGCCGCGGTGTTTCTCAGCGGAGTGGCCATGGCGGCTTCGGCCATGAGGGGAAAGAGCAGGGGAGTGAGAGGGAGAGAGCAGGGAGAAGTGAGAGGGGTCGGGGCTGCGTGGCGTCGCGGGAGGAACCAGGGGAGGAGGAGGCAGCAGGAGGTGGAAGCAGGAGGTGGCGCTCGGGCGCGGGCGCGTCGACACGCCTCTGCCTACTGGCAGAGGTTGAAGACGGTGGGGAGCTGGGCTGGGCCTCAGCCGCATTGCTGGGCCAGGTGGGGCGCCAGATGGGCTGCAGGTGAGTAGGTAGGCTTCTGCTCTTTTATTTCTGTTTTGTTTTATTTTTTTCTATTTCTGCAATTTGTTTTTGATTTGTTTTAAATATCAAATCATTTTATAAAATCCTGGAAATAAATAAGGGTGCTTTCTGAATTATTCCAGTGACCCTTATCAATTTCCAACATTTATTTGAGCATTTAAATTATTTATAGTATTTAAATGCCCAAAGTCAAATACAATATGATTTAATTCAAAAATCCAAAAATGACCTAAGGATATATTCATCATTTTTGGCAGAGGTTTCCACCTTAACCAGAAATCATGAACTTTTCTTAGGGGCCTTTTGGGTTTATTGAAAAGATTTTAACTTACCCTAGTTGAGTTGATTTAATGCTAGGGTTTGAACATCCCCATTTCAATTTTAGGCAAAAATTTAAACATGATGCATCACAAAGGCTAGTACTAGTGCAATGCCAGAAGCTAGGGATGTGACATCAAGCATCTGGATTGGCCGGCAAATCTGGTAATGGTACCAAAGAAGGACAAATCCTGGCGCCTATGTGTCGACTTTAAAGACCTCAACAGGGCTTGCCCCAAGGATCCCTTTCCCCTCCCTCGCATCGATCAAATCATCGATGCCACAGCAGGACACAACTCGCTGTGTTTCCTCGACGCATACTCTGGATACCATCAAATAAAGATGACAGAGTCCGACCAAGCTGCAACAGCCTTCATAACGCCATATGGCCCTTTTTGCTTCAACACTATGCATTTAAGGCTTAAGAATGCCGGCGCAACCTATCAACGCATGATTCAGACATGCTTGGAAAAACAAATCGGCAAAACAGTGGAGGCATATGTGGACGACGTAGTCATAAAAACAAGACACGTCGAAACCCTAATAGATGACTTGAGGCTTACATTCGATAACCTTCGGACATACGACATCAAGTTGAATCCGGAAAAATGCATTTTCGGTGTCCCCTTAGGGAAACTGCTGGGCCTCATTGTTTCCAATAGAGGAATTGAAGTGAATCCGGCAAAAATCCGAGCTCTGTAATAGTTGGCTATACCAACAGACCTCAAGCACATCCAGAAGCTAGCTGTATGCGTGGCCGATTTGAGCCACTTTATCTCCAGGTTAGGAGAAAAGGCATTACCTCTTTATCGCCTCCTTCGACGCACCGAACACTTCGTGTGGACGGATGCAGCCGCGGCCGGACTCGATGAAATAAAGACCTTACTGGCTAGTAATCCAGTCCTAATAGCGCCAAATATCGGCGAGCCTATGCTACTGTACATAGCTGCAACACATCAAGTTGTAAGCGCGGTGCTCGTCGTTGAACGAGAGGTTGACGGATACAAATTCCCGCTCCAAAAGCTCGTTTATTACGTATCCACAGTCCTCACCCCATGCAAATCCCGATACCCACACTATCAAAAAATAGCATACGCGGTCTTCGTGGCATCCAGGAAGCTGCGACACTACTTTCAAGAGTGTTCGATTATGGTGGCCTCTGAAGTACCACTCAATGACATAATAAATAACCGCGACGCTACAGGCCGGATTGCTAAATGGGCTATCGAGCTCCTTCCGTTCGACATAATATACAAACCACGACGGGCCATCAAGTCGCAAGTACTGGCTAACTTTGTCGCCGAATGGACAGAAGCCAAACTCCCTAAAGAGTATGGCGCATACTCTAACTGGATCATGCACTTCGACATCTCTAAAATGCTGGCCGAATTGGGAGCAGGTGTAATCCTGATGTCTCCCACCGGAGACACGGTCCAGTACGTCCTCCAAATATTATACATAGACTCCAACAATGCGGCCGAATATGAGGCTCTGTTGCACGGTCTTCGGATGGTAGTCTCTATGGGCATTCAACGCCTGGAAGTGCGCGGGGATTCAAACCTTGCAATATAAGAAATAAACGGAGACTTTGACGCCAATGATCCGAAAATGGCGGCCTACCGTAACGCCGTCCTCAAAATGTCAGCTCGGTTCGAGGGGCTCGAATTCCACCATGTGGCTCGAGAAAACAATCAAGCAGCGGACGTCCTCACCCGCATTGGCGCTAAACGCGACCCTGTCCCACCTAACATATTCCTCGAAAGGCTGTTCAAGCCATTCGTAGTATGGGAAGGCGATTCCGGCAATACTAGCACGGATCTGAACACACCCCCAGATTCCGAACCATCAGACATAATCGAAGGCTCTACCGATGAAATAACATCTTCGGCGCACGAAATCATGGCTGTAATCGCCACGTGGACTGAGCCATTCTTGGCCTACCTAAATAGGCAGGAGCTCCCCGAAGACCAAAATGAAGCACGTTGCATCGTTCGGTGTTCTAAAGCTTACAAAGTCCATGAAGGGGAACTCTATAAGAAAAGCGCGACTAGAGTGCTCCAAAGGTGCATCTCCAAAGAGGAAGGGCGGCAACTCTTGGCTGAAACCCATGCCGGACTGGGCGGGCACCACGCCGCGGCTCGAGCACTAGTCAGCAAGGCCTTCCGTACAGGCTTCTATTGGCTGACGGCCCGAGCAGACGCATATGACCTTGTCCAACACTGCGTCGGTTGTCAGCTCTTTGCCAATCAGAGTCATATGTCCCCCACCGCTCTCCAAACGATCCCCATAACATGGCCCTTCGCGGTCTGGGGGCTGGATATGGTCGGACCTCTTAAAGGGGGTTAAAGGGGGGAGCCATAAGAAAAAATACTTACTGGTCATGGTTGACAAGTTCACCAAATGGATAGAAGCCAAACTAGTCAAAATGGCCGAATCCAGACCGGTAATAGACTTCATATCCGGGGTTGTACACCAATAAGGTGTCCCCCACAGCATCATCACTGATAATGGCTCAAATTTCACAGCCGATGAAGTGAAAACTTGGTGCGGCACCATGGGCATTAAGCTTGACTACGCTTCCGTCTACCATCCCCAAACAAACGGCCAGGTCAAACGGGCAAACGGTCTCATCATGAGCAGCATCAAACCCAGACTAGTGCGATCCTTGACAGAGTCGGACACGCACTGGGTCGAAGAGCTCGACTCCGTACTCTGGGGGCTGCAGACCAAGCCAAATCGCACCACCGGATACACACCACTTTTTATGGTGTACGGCGCGGAAGCAGTACTACCCTGCGACATAATACATGATTCGCCACGTGTACGCATGTACGAAGAGAAGGAAGCCAATTTGGATCGGCAGGATAACATGGATGCCCTGGAGGAGGAGCGCGACATGGCAAAAGCACGCTCCGCATTCTATCAGCAGCAGGCTCGACGATACCAAAGCAGAGAAGTGCGGGCCAAAACTTATAATATCGGCAAGCTCATTCTACGCCTACCGGAGAAGAAGAAGGACAAGCTCAAACCCAAGTGGGAAGGCTCCCTCGTCATTGACAAAGTTCTCACCGGAGGAGCGTACCGCTTACATAATGCATCCGATAACAGATTCGAGCCGAACCCATGGAACGCGGCCAGACTCCGGAGATTCTAAGCCTAACACCGAACTCAGTGTTCGTCTCCTTACCCCTCCTTTTTAATTATGCTCCCCCCTTTTTCCTTTCTCGACCTTTTTTCCTCTTGATACAAAGTATTTAATATAGTACGGACTCACGGATCCTTCCGGCCGCACTATGTGTGCAAGTAATACCTGGGGGCTTCCTATACGGAAGCTAAAAATAATTACACAAATGGCTTTTCACCCATCACATATGGGTTTCTTTTCCCATATGTGCCTTTTCTTCACCATTATATGCATCGATATGACTTAAGATGTGGCCAAGCTGGGTTGCCTGGCTCTTGTGTTTATGCCCTACATTCTCGTTAATTCGGCTAGGGCATAAGGGGAGCACCTCTGCGATTGTTACTGCCGGTTCAGCCGGATGTGTACCTCAGACTGGGTGATGCCGAAAGCTAGCTTCCTTAAGAGAATATTCAGTCGGTGAACAAAAGATGTATTCGTTTATTACAACATAAATCCTCAGAAGTCTTGTATCATGCGCCATCGTTCACAGTCCGGACATGTGCATTGTCACATGCGTACCCAGGGAAAGGAACCCCTAATGGAACTATTCTCCCTGGAAGATGTTTCTTACTATCCATGTAATATAACATAACTAGTTGGGTACTTGTCTGTTCAAGCACTTATGACCCCTACACCTGGTTTCCACGCATACCCCGGTTTTGTATAACTGAGTGGGTATTCGGACACACCCCGGACTGTAGGGTCCGGGGGCTGAAGCGAAAAGGTCCGCCATGACAAATGATTTAAACCCGGCTAGGGACTAATTATGTCCATTGAATTACACAGTCACTTGGACTGACTATATTCCTCCTCTATACCATCCAACAGGCTATCTAGGTTACAATCCCGTTGAGAATACTTGGCGGCTAACGCTACCTGGTCATAGACCAGACTCACGGGAATTTCTTGCCCATCGGGCCCCGCCGGTCCTACTTCGGCCATATGATTCGGGTCCAGCTTGGTGTAGCGCGTCTTCACTATAGCCCAGGCTTCTCTTGCACCTTGTCGGCAGGCTGACATCTTCCACAATCGGAAGCGCTGCCGTGCTCCTTGAAGCATATCCACAAGCTCCCCCATGCCATTCGGCAGTAAGCTTGATGGCCACAAGGCCTGAGCAACACCCTGCATCACCTGTCGAGCTCGCTCGTGCTATTGCGAGAGGTCTTGCAGCAAATCACTTGCAGATGAGGGCATCTCCTCCTCAGGGCGACCCGTTAACATTCCCGCAAGCAATATTCTTTCAATATACTTCCTCGCCGAACTATCATGCAGTTCGTTTAGGCACTCACCATAAATGCCGCGTCGAAGCCTTTTGTTCTCCTCCACAGAGTCCGCCAGCTGGGCGCGGACGTCTTTTAATTCTACGTCCAGCCGGACATTGGCATCTTGAAGATTGTTCTTCTCCTGCCTAACTTGTGTAAGAATGTGCTCGCCAACCTTTAGCTTCCTTTTGAGATGCGAGTCGTCATTTCTTACGCCCTCCGGATTCACCCCGGGATTGTCTGCAAAAACCTCCGTTAGACTTGTTATACCAACCATTTACTAACTGGTGCATCTTCGTACTATTGAGACACATGTTACCAGATGAGGCCTTCTGGGATTCCTCTAACTTGGCAACCGTGTCCCTCAGCTAGGCCTTGCTTTCCTCTAGCTCCTGAGCCAATTGTTCATTCTTATCTACAAGGACATGTGCATCAATTGATCCTTAAAACAGTTGTTCCAACCATTTCAAGTCTCGGGGGCTACTTCTATACATGCTTATCAAAATTTCTTACCCGTAAATCTTTGGTATACTGGCCCGTCGCTCGAGCAAGCCTGCCTTGAGCAGCTCGCATGTATACGTCTCCCGAATTGAAGGCATTAAATGCCTCTTCGGAAAAGATGTTGTTCCGAAGCACGGCCCGTCAGCGCCGGTGATTCATGGCGCTCTCTACTTCGGAGTTCGTGGCCGAGAGCATATCCGCATCCTCTATCGGAGAACTATGCGGTATCGGCCCCGTGTCCGTCTCCACTCTCGAAGCCGGTTCTGGAATCCGGCTGGTGGAGGCGTGATTGGCGGGATCCCTGGATATAGTCCGGCTACTCCTCTTCCTTCCAGGACACAAAGGGTGTTGTTATACTTCTAATACCATAATCGCAGGACAGGTTTTTGCCTTACCTCTACAGCGGCGTGTCGACCCTTGCCGCCTTCCTCTTGAGCCTGCCCGATCCGGACGCCCATGGTCGACGAGTCCCTAGGGGCTCGGCCCCGCTTCCGACCGTCGTCTTTGCAAAAAACATGACACTTCAAGGGTAAGGCATGACATCTAAAGGGAGTCCTCTTCGGAGGATAGGGTTTTTTCGGTTTGGCTTACATGCGACGTAGGTAGCAGTCCAGGATAGTCGGCAATAATGGCCACTGAGGCGCCATCACAGCTCGCTTGATAAAATATCCCGTTGACAAGCTCCACGGTAATATCCGGATCTTCTTCGAGTCCTGGATCTAGGGCCCTTCCGGGGTCCTTTGGCTGCGGGGAGGTGCTGGAGATTCCTTCTACGGCCCTCCTCAGTTCCTGCTCGGAAATATCGAAGAAGATAATCTTAGCGAAGAACGCCGCGATAAGTGAAGCAGGGAAAGGAATAACGACTTACCCAGTTTGGGGGGTTGTACATGGAGAATCCATCCCGTAGTTTAATGTGAAGGAATTCTTCCTCTTCTCCTTTGTATAAATCGGACAATATCTTTGCCAGAGCAATGGCGGATTCCGGACCCTTACGGCCACAGTGGGTAGCATCATCTTCCCCGTTGAAGTGCCACATGGGCTTCCCCCGATATTGAAGCGGTTGCACCCCCTGTATTATGCATATTTCCATAACCTCGACTATTGTCAGTCCGGACTTGGCCAGTAACTTTATCCTGCTCATCAAGAAGTGTATTTCCCTGGTATCCTCCTCTTGGGGGCCTCGGGGGCGCCAGCTTAGACGTGCCCTCGGTGGGACGTCACTGAACTTGGGGAGACCTGTCCGGACTGGATCCAGAAGGGGAACGTCATCAATGTAAAACCACTCCGAAGGCCAGCTCTCGGGTGCCTTCTTGGGAGTGCCGGATAGGTATCCGGTCTCGGCAATATGCCATACTTCGGCCCCACCCACTTGACATAGGGATTCTCCCTGGTTGCGGGGGACAAGGCAGAACAGCTTCTTCCATAACCCGAAGTGAGGCTTGCAGCCTAAAAATAGCTCGCAAAGGGCAACGTACCCTGCTATGTGTAGTACGGAGGCAGGGGTAAGGTTGTGCAACTGGAGGCCGTAGAACTCCAGGAGCCCGCGAAGGAACGGGTGGACGGGAAACCCGATGCCCCTTAGCAGATGCGGGATGAGGCATATTCACTACTCTAGAGATGGATTAGGGGATCCCTCTGCTTGTTCTCCTCCGTTATAAGTTGCTATTCTGGCTCGGACGGGGACCATGAACGCCGGTGGAAGAAACCCTTGGGTTTGTAACTCTATCAAACGGCTATGAGGGACTGAACACTCTTCCCAATCCCCCGGCTTGGAACGAGGAGAGCGAGCAGAAGAGCTGCAACGACCGGCCATGTTGGAATGTTTTTTTGGAGCACTCTGTTGGATGCTTGCTCGGGGGGGGGGGGGAGAGTGAGGTTTGGATCTGAGAATCCCCGTCTCTTCAAATAGACGGTCAGCCCGAAGGATTGAGGGTGGCAAATGCAAAAATGCCTCAGCTCCTCGCATTCGTTCGACACATGGAGATGGTCATTATTGAGGCACTGAAGCCAAGGAGTACAACATTGATGGGAAGCCAGACACTATTCGTCGTAACAGGTACTTTGGAGTATTCGGAGATGGAACCCGCCTTGCAATGCCGAAGACAAGAGTGCGCGCCGGACTCATCGTCATTGAAGCCTGGTTCAGGGGCTACTGAGGGAGTCCTGGATTAGGGGGTATTCGGACAGCCGGACTATATACATCGTCCAGACTATTGAAGAGTGAAGATACAAGACTCAAGACTCCGTTCCGTGGCTGGATGGGACTCTCCTTTGCGTGGAAGACAAGCTTGGCGATCCGGATATTGTATTTCCTTCCTTGTAACCGACTCCATGTAAACCCTAGCCCTCTCCGGTGTCTATATAAACCGGAGAGGTTGGTCCTTAGAAGGCCGATCACAATTACAATCATACCATCATAGGGTCGCTTCTAGGGCTTAGCCTCTACGATCTCGTGGTAGATCTACTCTTGTACTACTCATATCTTCAATATTAATCAAGCAGGAAGTAGGGTTTTACCTCCATCAAGAGGGCCCGAACCTGGGTAAACATTGTGTCCCTTGCTTCCTGTTACCATCAGCCTAAGACGCACAGATCGGGACCCCCTACCCGAGATCCGCTGGTTTTGACACCGACAGCCACGAACTCGCAATCGAGCATGGGCGTGCGCGTGTGCAGATGCGTGTGTGTGGAGGTGCAGAAAGGGCGGCAAGGGTAACAAAGTTAGCGAGCATGTGTGCAGCAAGAAGCAGAGCGAACAGAGGAGGTGTACAACAACATGCACGAGCACAAACTCGAGCTTGAGGTCACGGCCATGGCAGCAGAAACCAGTGACGCGTGGACTATGGCTATGCGGACAAACGAGAATAGACAGGGAGATGGGAAGTATCGGGGCCTCACCGTGGGTTTTGCCAGCATCGTTGAACATGAAGGAGGCGTGGAGTCGAGGCAAGGATGTGCTTACTAAGACGTACAAGAGGAACTGGATGAAGATGCGCTTCGGGAAGAAGGTGTAGATGATACGGGGCGTGTGGACGCGAACATAGTGGAAGGAGACGGCGGAGAGGCGGTGTGAGGAGGCGCTGATGGAGACGACAGGAAGCTCGCTGAACTTGGCATTTCTCCGATACGTGAAGGAGACGAAGTAGAGGAAGAATTGATAGTTTGAGATATTGGAGAATAATTATTGTATTGATTGGGGCCTCAAGCGTTGTTTATATAGATTACAAAGCTTGGGCTCCAAGACTAGACTAATAGAGATAGATTACAATACGAATAGTCTTATACTCTAATATCCCCTTGCAGTCTCAACGTCAGGTGAAACAATGTTGAGACTGGAGCATATGTCGGTGAACTATGCAGTCGGAAGTCCTTTGGTAAAAATTTCAGCAAATTGGGCACTTGTAGGAACATGAAGAACGCGAATCTCGCCAATAGTCACCTTCTCACGAACAAAGTGAATGTCAATCTCAATGTGCTTTGTGCGACAATGTTGAACTGGATTAGAAGCCATGTAGACTACAGAGATGTTATCACAGTAAACAATGGTTGCACATGGAAGCGGGCGATGAAGTTCAACGAGAAGCTGTCGTAGCCACACCGCCTCGGCCATACCATGAGCAACCGCCCTATACTCAGCCTCAGTAGAAGACCTAGAAACTGTTACCTGCCTTTCAAAACACCAAGAAACAAGATTATCACCCAAATAAATGCAAAATCCGGATGTAGATCATCGAGTATCTAGACAACCTGCCCAGTCTGCATCAGAATGAACTTTCAAGCTTGTAGGAGAAGAAGAATTAATAAGAAGACCGTGATCAAGAGTGCCTTTTAAATAATGGAGAATGCATCTGACATGAGCCAGATGAGGAGCATGAGGGTCATGCATAAAGAGACAGGCTTGCTGAATAGAATAGGAGATGTCAGGACGAGTAAGAGTGGCATATTGAAGAGCGCCAGTCATGCTACGATATAAAGTGGGATCAGACAGAGGATCACCATCAGACGACATTTTAGCACCAATGTCGACTGGAGTACGAGAGGGCTGACAATCAGACATACTAGAACGAGAAAGCAAGTCCAAAATGTATGATCATTGAGAAAGAAAGAGTGAAGACTTTGTGCGAGAAACAGTAATACCTAGAAAATGATGAAGAGGACCAAGATCAGTCATGGAAAACTCACGAATGAGAGAAGAGATGATATGTTGAAGAAAAGAATCAAAACTAGCCGTGAGAATGATATCGTCAACCTAAAGCAAGAGGTAGGCAGTGTGAGTAGGAGACTGATAAACAAAAAGAGAAGAATCAGATTTGGAGGGAATAAAGCCTATGGTTTGAATAAAAGTATCAAAGCGTTGAAACCATGCACGAGGAGCTTGCTTAAGGCCATAAAGAGATTTGTTGAGGGGACAAACAATATTTTGAGAGGAGGGATTCTCAAAACCAGAGGGTTGCTGACAATAAATAGATTCATTGAGAGTGCCATGAAGAAAAGCAACTTTAACATCAAGTTGATGAATATGCCAAGAAGAGGAAACAACAAGACTAAGAACCACACAAATAGTGCTTGTTTTAACAACGGGAGAAAAAGTCTCATCAAAGTCAATGCCATGCTGCTGGGAGAAACCACGACACACCCAACGAGCTTTGTAACAAGCAAGAGTGCCATCGGAATGAAATTTATGACGAAAAACCCAGTTTCCAGAAATAATGTTCACACTAGGAGGTTTGGGAACACGAGTCCATGTATTATTCTACTGAAGAGCTTCAAATTCATCGCGCATAGCGAAAAGCCAGAGAGGATCGAGGAGAGCTCACTTATAACTGGTAGGAATAGGAGATATGGTTGGGGTGGCGGTAAGATTGAGACGTTTTGTGGGGAGAAGAAATCCTTGTTTTCCCCGGGTGCACATCACATGATCATTGGTGGGTGGTGGTATGAGAACGGCATTGGGTGGTAGTGGGTGTTCAGATGGAGGAGATGGTGAGGGAGAAGAATCAGAGGTGGTGGTGCGGAGGTGGTTGCCGTGGTAGGATGTGGTGAGGGGAAGACGGCTGGGGTTGAGGCTGCAGTCGCGGGATAGTTGGGGGACGGGGTAGGAGGGTGGCTGGCGGTAGGCGACTCCGGGTGAGAAACGGAGCAAGATTCCATGGCAGCAGAGATGGTCGAAGGATGAACTAGGGAAGATGTTTTGGTGGTGGCGGATTATGGTGCAGTTGGTGTTGTGGTTGTAGTGAGAGAAAAAGGAAAAGTATTTTCATCTAATGTGACATGATGAGAGATAATGATACGACCAGAGGATGGATTTAAGCACCAATATTCTTTGTGATCATCAAAAAGACCAAGGTGAATGGAAGGTAGTGAGTGTTGTTCTAGTTGTTGGAGGCGGTAGAGGCAATGTTGGGAAAGCATAGACAACCAAACACACGCAAAAAAGAATAGTCAGGGTGGGAGAGAAAAATAGATTGGAAAGGCGAGTAAAGAGGGCAAGTTTTAGTTGGTCGAATATTCAGAAGTAGTGTGGCGGTGCGAAGGGCCTCAACCCAAAAACAGGAAGGAAGAGAAGCTTGTAAAAGCAATGTGCAAAGAACATCATTAATAGAGCAAAGAGAGCGTTCAGCTTTACCATTTTGAGAAGATGTATAAGGGCATGAAAAACGAAGAAGAATGCCTTGTGAGAGAAAGAAGGTGCGGTTTTGGGTGTTGTCTAATTCACGACCATTATCACATTGAATAAATCGAATTGGCAAGCCAAAGTGTGTGATTACATATTGTCAAAAGTTGAGAAAGATTGCATGTACTTCAGATTTAGCATGAAGAGGAAAAGTCCAAGTATAGTGAGAGTAATCATCCAAGATCACAAGATAATATTTATAACCAGAAACACTAGGGACTGGAGAGGTCCATAAATCACAATGAAGTAACTCAAAAGGAAAAGTACTAATCGTAGTAGAGGTTCCAAAAAGTAATCTAACATGTTTGCCACATTGACATGCATTACAGAGAGAGGGATTATGAGGACTGCTAGAACTAGGGATACAAAATTCTTGGAGTAAAAACGTCAAAGTGTTTTTGTTGGGTTGACCGGGACGACGATGCCATAGATCAACTGATGCGAGCATGGCACGAGGGGTGGATGTGGGCGCCATGAAGAGGATAAAGATTGCCCATGCTATTGTATCGAGTGAGGACCTCCCCCGTTGTCAGATCCTTCACAGACAAACCAAAAGTGTCAAAGGCCAGAATAACTTTGTTGTCAATGCAAAATTGTCGAACAGAAATAAGATTTTTGATGATGGAAGGAACAACAAGAATATTGCATAGAAGAAAATTGGCATGAGAGGAAGGGATGTAAGAATGACCGGTGCATGAAACAGGGATGGTGGATCCATCACCAATGGTGATCGTGGAAAAAGCAGAAGGAAAACAAGCTGACAATAAATTCATGTTTGAAGACATATGCAATGATGCACTAGAATAGAAAATCCAATCCGTACCTGCGTTGTTGAGGATAAAATTGTTCATGGCCTTGATGAAGGCGGCTTGGTCCCAAGCTGGCTGTTGGGGAGGAGCAGAGGGGCCAGGAGCTTGCATGTTGACATAGCGGATAGCTGACGGGTAGTATGCGTACGGGGCCTGCATGTTGGCGTAGGAGGCCGGCATGGTATTGTGGCGACGGCAGTCCTGGCGTGCTGGGAGGCGGAGTAGGAGTGGTGGTGTAGACGTGCGTCGGCGGCCTGGGTCCAAGGAGTCCAGGAGAGCCGGTGGCTGGACGAAGATCGGGGCTCCACATGCCCGTGTATGCAGGAGGGGAACATATGGCGAAGGGGCCGACCACGGCATCGACCAAGACTATGAGGCCAGTCCAAGGATCATGATGAGGAGGCCATGGCAACGGAGCTGGTGGAGCTGGAGTGGTAGATGACGAGGTTGGTGCAGGTCTGGCAGGACGAGATGTAGGAGGCCGGTAGATGGGATTCTTTCCGTTGTAGTTGGGGCTCGGGCGCCAGCCTGGGGCGGTGTTGAGGCCGCTGAGGCTGCAGTAGGAGGTGCAGGGGCAGCCGGTTGCCACGGCAGCCCAGGCGTGTGAGCTGCAGAAGAGGGAGCGACAGCATGAAACACCTGTGGCGCCCGTTGCGCCTTGTGAGCCTGGATCTTCTCTTCTTGCTGGAGGATCGAGCGGACCGTCTTGAAGGTGGGGTACGGCTTGAGCATGGGGATGAAGGATTGCTGCTTCTCGAATTGATCACTGAGACCTTGGAGTACGATCCTCGACATGATCGCCAAGTTCACGGAGTTCATCGCTAATAGCCTTGATTCACTGGCAGAAGATGGAGACCGGGACATCTCCCTGCATGGTTGTGCGTAGCTCAGTGTTGAGCACGCTGATTCACGCGTTGGAGTTGTCCTGAAACAACTGTTGAAGGGAGGGCTAGAGATCGGCAACGGTGGCATCATCGTCGGAGACCATATTGAAAAGCTCCGTGGAGATGCATGTGTAAATCCACTGGAAGATGGCGAGATCATCTTTCACCCAGCGAGGATCAGCGAGCTGCAGCGGGTAGGAGGGATCAATGTGGTGGCGTAGGCCACAGCGCCCGAGATGGATGATGAAGAGGTGGCGCCAATGGTAGTAGTTGTGGATGCCGAGGTCTAATGAGATCGGTGTGAAGGGAGAGACGTTGGCAATGGTGTTGGGTAGGGAGAACATTGGGTTTGAAGGGGGAGATGTTTGGGTAGTTGTAGAGGAGGAGGTAGAGAGCGGGGCACTGGTGGCGCGGAACTCAGCGATGGAGAAGAGTGGCCGAGTCGGTCGGGGCGGAGGCGCGGGTGGAGGTGCCAAACCAGGTGCGGAAAACCTAGGCGTCGGATACCATGATAGTTTGAGATATGGAGAATAATTGTTGTATTGATTGGGGCCTCAAGGGTTGTTTATACATATTACAAAGCTTGGGCTCCAAGACTAGACTAATAGAGATAGATTACAATATGAATAGTCTTATACTCTAATAAGAAGGGGAAGTCGTGGATGGAGTCCTCGGGCTCGGCTGTGTGCGCGAATGACATCGGGATGGCCTCCTCTTGCATCTAGACGAAGAATCGGGGACCCAGAGGCTCTCCTATGCCAACAACGAGCTCGAGGCCGCGCCGGCCATGGTTCCTGGAGGTGGGGGAAGCAGGCGCATGGGGAGTGACCAACCTCCTTGGCTCCTAGCAGCAGTGGAGGAGGGAATGAAGAGGATGGGGGAACCCTAGGGCGGAGGCTGTGGGGTTTATAAGGAAGGGTGCGGGCGCCGTGGCTTCCCACTGATAACCCACAAGTATAGGGGGTCAATTGTAGCCTCTTTCGATAAGTAAGAGTGTCAGACCCAACAAGGAGCTAAAGGTAGAACAAATATTCCCTCAAGTTCTATCGACCACCAATACAACTCTACGCACGCTTAGCGTTCACTTTACCTAGAACAAGTATGAAACTAGATGTACTTTGTAGGTGTTGTTGGATAGGTTTGTAAGATAATAAAGATCACGTAAATAAAAGCTAGGGGCTGTTTAGATAAATAAGCAATAAAGTAAATATAGGGAGTGTGGAAAAGTGGTGGTAGGAGTTGTGAAATTGTCCCTAAGCAATTGACTACTTTACTAGACCGATAGCAAGTTTTATGTGGGAGAGGCATAAGCTAACATACTTTCTCTTCTTGGATCATATGCACTTATGATTGGAACTCTAGCAAGCATCCGCAACTACTAAAGATCATTAAGGTAAAACCCAACCATAGCATTAAAGCATCAAGTCCCCTTTATCCCATACGCCACAACCCCCTTACTCGGATTTATGCTTTTGTCACTCAAGCAACCCACTATAAGCGAATCATGAATGTATTGCAACACCCTACAGCGGGAATCCCTCACTCTTGCGCGACATGGAGGGTACAATAGGACAGCAACATAACCACAAGCAAATTAAACCATCATAGCAATTCACCAATTACCGATAGGACAACGAAAATGTACTCAGACATCATAGGATGGCAACACATCATTGGATAATAATATGAAGCATAAAGCACCATGTTCAAGTAGAGGGTACAACGGGTTGCGGGAGAGTGCACTGCTGCATATAGATGGGGGAAGGTGATGGAGATGTGGGTGAAGATGATGGAGGTGTTGATGTAGATCGCGGTGATGATGATGGCCCCTGGCGGCGTTCCGGCGCCACCTGAAGCAAGGGGGAGAGAGCCCCCCTTCTTATTCTTCTTCCTTGACCTTCTCCCTAGATGGTAGAAGGGTTTCCCCTCTGGTCCATAGTCTCCATGGTCTGGGAGGGCCGAGAGCCCCTCCCAAATTGGATCCGTCTCTCTGTCTCTCTCTGTTTTTGTGCTCCCAGATTCTGCCCTTTCAGCGTTTCTTATATATCCGGAGATCTGTAACTCCGATTTGATTGAAAACTTCGCCAAGATTTTTCTCCGAAAATTAGCTTTCTTGCGGCCAAAGAAGAGCATCAACCGCCTTACGGGGTGCCCACGAGGGTCAGGGGCGCGCCCCCTGCCTCGTGGCCCCCTCGGGCACCGTCTCGCGTTGATTTTTCTTCCAAAAAATCATAAATATTCCAAAAATATTCTCTGTCCGTTTTTATCCCGTTTGGACTCCGTTTGATATGGGGTTTCTGCGAAACATAAAACATGGAACAAACAGGAACTGGCACTGGGAACTGGATCATTATGTTAGTCCCAAAAATAGTATAAAAAGTTGCCAAAAGTATATGAATGTTGAGTAATATTGGCATGGAACAATCAAAAATTATAGATACGACAGAGACGTATTAGCATCCCCAAGCTTAATTTCTGCTCGTCCTCGAGTAGGTAAATGATAAAAAAGATAATTTTTGATGTGGAATGCTACCTAGCATAATCTTGATCATGTAATCTAATCATGGCATGAATATTAAGACACGAGTAATTCAAGGCAATAGTCTATCAGTTGACATAAAAACAATAATACTTTGGGCATCCCAACAAGCAATCATGTCTTTCAAAATATCAATGCTAAAGAATGTTATCCCTACAAAATCATATAGTCTTGTATGCTCCCTTTTCTTAACACAAGGTACCCCTCATGCCCATCCCGGTGTGAGCCAAGCAATTGGTTCATACTTTTTAACGCGCTTCAGCTTTTTCAACCCTCACGCAATACATGAGCGCAAGCTATGGATATAGCACTACAGGTAGAATAGAGTATGACGGTGGAGGTTGCATGGGGAAGACAAAAGGGAGAAAGTCTCACATCGACGCGGCAAATCAACAGGCTATGGAGATGCCCATCAATTGATGTCAATGCGAGGAGTAGGGATTGCCATGCAACGGATGCACTAGAGCTATAAGTGTATGAAAGCTCAAACTGAAACTAAGTGGGTGTGCATCCAACTTGCTTGCTCATGAAGACCTCGGGCATTTGAGGAAGCCCATCATCGGAATATAAGAGCCAAGTTCTATAATGAAAATTCCCACTAGTATATGAAAGTGATAACTCAAGAGACTCTCTATATGAAGAACATGGTGCTATTCTGAAGCACAAGTGTGGTAAAAGGATAGTAACATTGCCCCTTCTCTCTTTTTATCTCATTTTTTTTTGGTGGGCTTCTTTGGCCTCTTTTTTTATTTGGGCTTCTTTGGCCTCTTTTATTTTTCATAAAGTCCAGAGACTCATCCCAACTTGTGGGGGAATCATAGTCTCCATCATCCTTTCCTCACTTGGGCAATGCTCTAATAATGATGATCATCACACTTCTATTTACTTACAACTCAATATTACAACTCGATACTAGAACAAAGATATGACTCTATATGAATGCCTATGGTGGTGTACCGGGATGTGCAATGATCTAGCATAGTAATGACATCAAAAAATGGATAAGCCATGAAAACATCATGCTAGCTTTATTACGATCATGCAAAGCAATATGACAATGAATGCTCAAGTCATGTATATGATGATGATGGAAGTTGCATGGCAATATATCTCAGAATGGCTATGGAAATGCCATAATACGTAGGTATGGTGGCTGTTTTGAGGAAGATATAAGGAGGCTTATGTGTGATAGAGCGTATCGTATCACGGGGTTTGGATGCACCGGCGAAGTTTGCACCAACTCTCGAGGTGAGAAAGGGCAATGCACAGTACTGAAGAGGCTAGCAATGATGGAAGGGTGACAGTGCGTATAATCCATGGACTCACATTAGTCATAAAGAACTCATATACTTATTGCAAAAGTTTATTAGCCCTCTAAGCAAAGTACTACTACACATGCTCCTAGGGGGGAGGTTGGTAGGAGTTAACCATCGCGTGCCCCCGACCTTCACGCAAAGATAAACAATCAAAATACAATGCGCGCCAATTTGGTTACATAGTTAAGAGACCATACGTGCATGCTTCGGGAATCACAAACCTTAACACCAATATCCTTACTAAACACAACCATTTACTAGTACCTCCCACATATTATCATCTCTATATCGCAAAACTATTGAAAGGAATCAAACATATCATATTCAGTGATCCACAAGTTCTATGTAGGATTTTATGACTAACCATGTGAATGACCAATTCCTATCATCTCTCTAAATTGATATAAGTGAAGCAGGAGAGTTTAATTCTTTCTACAAAAGATATGCCAATGCTCTATCAAATATAAGTGAAGAAAAAGAGCATTCTACAAATGGCGGTTTTCTATGTGAAGAGAAACAGGCAATCCAAACTTCAAATGATATAAGTGAAGCACATGAAGCATTCTATAAAGCCATACTCAAAAGATTTAAGTGAAGGGCAATGAGCATTCTATAAATCAATCAAGGACTATCTCATACCAGCATGGTGAAAAGAAAAGTGAAAACTAAATGCAAAAGATGCTCCAAGACTTGCACATATCGCATGAACGAAACGAATCCGAAAACATACCGGTACTTGTTGAAGAAAGAGGGGATGCCTTCCGGGGCATCCCCAAGCTTAGACGCTTGAGTCTCCTTGAATATTTACTTGGGTTTCCTTGGGCATCTCCAAGCTCGAGCTCTTGCCTCTCCTCCTTTTCCTCATATCGAGACCTCCTCGATCAAACACTTCATCCACACAAAACTTCTACAGAAAACTCGGTAAGATCCGTTAGTATAATAAAGCAAATCACTACTCTAGGTACTGTTGCAAACCAATTCATACTTTGTTTTTGCATTGTGTCCACTGTAATATAACTTTTCCATGGCTTAATCCACTGATAGAAATTGATAGTTTCATCAAAACAAGTAAACTATGCATCAAAAACAGAATCTGTCAAAAACAGAATAGTCTGTAGAAATCTGAACATTCACCATACTTCTGGTATCCCAAAAATTCTACAAAAATTTAGAAAAATAAACAATTTTTATAGAAAGAAAGTGCAAAACATTTCAGAGCCGTTTGACGTTCAAGTAAAAAATGTAAAATCACACACTACAGCCAAAGTTTCTGTCCTACACCGCACAAACCAACAAGCATTGTAAACATCCTAAAGGCAAACCTTGTCACATTATTTTTATAATACAATGGAATTGTACAAGGGGATAATTATTTTTGATGAAAAGTTTCTGTAATTAAGATTCACAAAGGTTCCGTGAGCATGAATAAAGTTCAAGGATCTCCCCCACTTCAATAATGCTTGTCTTTCTCACTTTCACTTTCCTTTTTGAAAAGTTTTGGGTTCCCCTCTTTATTCTTTTGTTTTTAAATTATATAAAAGCACTCAACAGAAATAAATGACTCCTGGTTGTCTCCCTGGCAGCGCTTTCTTTAAAGCCATTAAGCTAGGCATATAGTGCTCGAGTAATGAATTCACCAGGATCCCAAGGTATATCAAAGCCAATTTTAATTAACAATGATTTGTAATTTAGTTGTGAGCACAAAGTAACATATATCATGTAACAACAAAGTCTAACTCTCTTCCTATGCATCGGCATGTCATAAAAGAACAATTCATGCACACCAAGTAAAGGCCAATGCATATAAACAGTTTCTTGCAATTTTATCATGTGGGAAACATAGAGAGGTGGAGATATAGTTCCTCTCTCATAATAATTGCAAGTAGGAGCAGCAAGCACATGCATATTACATCTATCAAAATCATCATGTGTAGTAGTAAAACACAACCCATCAATATAATCCTTAATAAGCACAAACTTCTTCGATATAGTGTAGTCGGGAGAATTCAAAAAGATAATATGACTATCATGCATGGGTGCAATAGCAACAATTTCATGTTTAACATAAGGAACTATAGCAAGTTCATCTCCATAAGCATAATTCATATTGGCATCTTGGCCACAAGCATAGCAAGCATCAATTTCATCAAAAAGGGATATTTAAAACGAATCAAAGGGATCATAGTAATTATCATAGCAATCATCCTTCAGTAAGCACGAATGGAAATTAAATAAGGTATGAGTTGAAGAGTTAATGTCATTAGAAGGTGGGCACGGGTAGCTAATCCGCTCTTCCTCCTTTTGTTCTTCGCTCTCCTCATCATCTTTTTCATCCAATGAGCTCATAGTTTCATCAATTTCTTCTTCCATAGATTCCTGCAAAATATTAGTCTCTTCTTGGACAGCGAAGACTTTCTCGATAAATCCATCAATATCAGAATTGTATTCATAATTCTCATAACAATATTTAAGTATAGCAAAATTTTCAGGTCTGTAAACAGCATATTAGGATTTTCACACTCTTTAAACAAATATTCAATCTCATAAGCACCCATAAAAGCAACGAATTCTTCTATTTGCTCCACATCATAGTAATCATAGATACCATTAGCATAAGAAGCCAAGGTTTTATTATCATTAAATTTGGATGAAAAGGGAAGGTGTGGAGCCTTCATCCTAGAGCAACAAGTATAATCATATCTCAAGCATAGTTGACGATCATACCAATGCAACATATGAATTTGATCCCATAATAGTTTCCCTTTTTGTGTCAAGCAATAATCCCTAAAGTATCCACGTTGATCCAACATGTCTCCCACAACATAATTGAATGGGGTTTTCTCAGGATTATCAAAGTAGTACATAATACTTTTCACATAACCAACATCGAGGGTTTTAGGAGGTTCCCCATTGTCGGTGTCAAAACCGGCAGATCTCGGGTAGGGGGTCCCGAACTGTGCGTCTAGGCGGATGGTAACAGGAGACAAGGGACACGATGTTTTTACCCAGGTTCGGGCCCTCTCGATGGAGGTAAAACCCCACTCCTGCTTGATTGATATTGATGATATGGGTAGTACAAGAGTGGATCTACCACGAGATCAAGGAGGCTAAACCCTAGAAGCTAGCCTATGGTATGATTGTTGTAATGGTTGTGTCCTACGGACTAAAACCCTCCGGTTTATATAGACATCGGAGAGGGCTAGGGTTACACAGAGTCGGTTACAATGGTAGGAGATCTACATATCCGTATCGCCAAGCTTGCCTTCCACGCCAAGGAAAGTCCCCTCGGGACATAGGACGAAGTCTTCAATCTTGTATCTTCATAGTCTTGGAGTCTGGCCGATGATGATAGGCCGGCTATCCGGACACCCCCTAATCCAGGACTCCCTCATTAGCTCCTGAACCAGGCTTCAATGACGATGAGTCCGGCGCGCATATTGTTCGGCATTGCAAGGCGGGTTCCTCCTCCGAATAATTCATAGAAGATTGTGAACACCAGGATAGTGTCTGGCTCTGCAAAATAATTTCCACATTCCACCATAGAGAGAATAATATGTACACAAGTTCAATCTGCTAAGGTATTTTGTGGCATGACGTCATACCACCACCAAGCCTTTACTTGAATCGTTTTTTATTATACCACCTTAGCGCGTTTAGCGAAGCGGTTTCC
Organism: Triticum aestivum; assembly: GCF_018294505.1. NCBI lineage: Eukaryota > Viridiplantae > Streptophyta > Magnoliopsida > Poales > Poaceae > Triticum > Triticum aestivum. Next base: position 237,929,517 of record NC_057813.1, read on the forward strand.
TTGGCACGTCTTGTCGAAGCAGAGATCATGTTCCCCTTATTCCGGGATTCCCATCAATACGGACGTGGGTAACCCAACCGCGCCATTGATGGTGGCGCTTGGGAGATAAGAGAGTTTTACCAGGCCGGTGGGGACGCATAGTCTTCGTCCGCCTATATATAAGGGGATAAGGATCCACCTTTCACCTACGCCTTCTTCCTCCTTTGCTTATCCATCTCTGCGCACTCGAGCTCCAGCGCCCAAGTACGCACATCTCATCTCAACCTCCTCCAGTCATGTCCGGAGTGGGAGGCAAGTGGTTGGCCTCCTCCGTTATGGAGGAGCACATTGAAAAGCTGTGCGGCGCCGGATACCTTTCCAGCGACATCGCGCACCGGCTGCCGGACGAGGGGCAGCTCATCCCCACCCCCAGGCCCCATGAGAGGGTCGTATTCCTTCCCCACTTCCTCCACAGACTGGGCTTCCCACTTCATCCCTTCGTCCGAGGGCTCATGTTCTACTACGGCCTGGACTTCCACGATCTGGCGCCAAACTTCATCCTCAGCATCTCGGCGTTTATCGTCGTGTGCGAGGCCTTCCTCTGCATCCGGCCCCACTTCGGCTTGTGGCTCAAGACCTTCAACGTCAAGCCGAAGGTAGTGAGGGGCGTCCAAGCGGAGTGCAGAGGCGCCATGGTGGGCAAAATACCCAACGTCACCTGGCTCGAGGGGGCCTTCGTCGAGTCCATCAAGGGAAGGCAATCGGGGTGGTTCTACATCACCGAGCCGCGTGACCCTAAATGGGCAGCGGCCCCCGAGTTCAGATCTGGTATCCCCATGTAGCTCACCTCCTGGAAAGAGAAGGGCTTGCTATGGGGCAGTTCGGAGGAGCTGACAGGACTCCAGTCCTGTCTCCAGACCTTGGTGAACAAGAAGCTTAGGCTTGTCAATGTGATCCAGGTCATGCTCGTCCGCCAGATTCTCCCCTGCCAACAGCGGGCCTTCAATTTGTTGGAGTTCAATCCAGCACAGCACCAGACCTTGAGCGGGCTCTTCGACACGACGTACGAAGCTGCCTGGAGGGTGCTGTTCAAGGGCGGAGAAGCCCCCGCGTCTGCGACGGAAGACCGCGGATTCAGCACCAAGCGCCCGGCCGGCGAGGTAAGCTTTGTTATCCTCTATGGGACATTTATTTTCTTTCATAGTTTGACTCTATGTGGGATTTAAAACTCCCAATGCCTTTGACAGGACTGGCAGAGGACGTCCGGACAGGTAGAGTGTCCGGCTCCCCTTCCCGAAGATCAAACGGACGCCCGTTTAACGGGGCTGCTGGTTCCGGCACTTTATGTGGTGCCGGAGAAGAAGGCCAAGAAGAAGGCCACGGGAACTCGAAGAAGTTCCCGGCGCCAGGTGATATCGGACTCATCGTCCGATGGCTCCGAGGCGGAATCCTCCCCCGAAGACGAGGAGGAGAAAGAGGACTCTCTCTCGGAAGGGGGAGAGAGGAAGAGGAAGGCTTCCCCAACGGGGGAGGCGGAAGGGTCCAAGAGGGGAAGGACTCTTCCCCCGGATGGCTCCGCCAACGCCAACGTTGGCGACGAAGAGTGGCCCTCAAGGGCCAGGCCTCCGGCAAGATCGTGAGTATCCGGATTCCTGAATGATTTATAATTTCTCTTTTGTGTCACATAGTGTCCTTCTAATGCCGCACACTGCCTGTAGTCCAGCCGATGATGATCTTCTCGCTTCATCGAGCGGGTCCTTGGCTCTATCGGACGTGGATTCCATTCCGACCGCCTCCACCCCTCGTGATGCTGACGACGCCGAGGTGGGATCCCAGGAGGGGACCCATCAGGAGGAGGCTCCGGAGGTGCCGCAAGGCAGCCTCCCGGACTTTGTGCCGGACTCCATGCCGGAACCCGCAGTGGTTCCGGAGTCCGGCAGGCGGCCCCTTCGTAAGAAGGGCAAGACCATGACGCCGGCAGCCTCCGTCCAACCGGAGGCACCGGATAACTTGTTGGAGGCACTTAACGGCACTTCCATCGAGGAAGAACACCGCACTATCATGAGTGCGGTGATTCAGAAGGTTCAGCTCGCCAAGAGCGGGCTGACCGAAGCCTGCAGTAGCCTTCTAACAGGCGTTGAGGTATGAAGTTTAAAATATGTAATGTGATACCGCATAGATAGTAGCCCCTGATGCTCGGTTCGGTGTTCGGAAAGAAAAACCGGATTGAGGATCTTTAAAAAGATATACGCAGGAGTGCTAAAAATTATGTCAATATGGGTTTGCAGGCTACGCTGCTGACCTCTGCCGCACTGACTGCGGAGGTCGGTGGGTTGAAGCAGGACCTCGAGCTGTCCGAGCAAGAGCTCGGCCATGCCAAGAAGCAGCTCGAGGACAAAGAAGGTGAGTAACACCATTTTTTAATTTGTACCTTACAGAAAAGGATTTTGGTTGCAATGGAAATAACAAGGATAACGTGGGTACTGCAGGGGCCACGAACGAGGTGGCAACCCTGAAGGAGGCCGTGTCCGCGGCCGAACGCAATGCGGCCGCAGAACGAGCGGAGCGAGAGAAGCAGGAGGCGCGGGTGGCGGAGGTGCGGCAAGAGCTCCAGGCTCTCATGGAAAAGCATGAGAGTTTGGAGCGCGACTCGAAGACTCGAGAGTCCGAGCTTGCCTCGGCTCTTGAAAGTGCCAAAGCCGCTAAGGCCGAGGCCCATAAGGCCCTCTAGGAGATTGAGGCAGTGAAGAAAATAGCGGCGGGTAAGGCATTTTTCATGCAAAGCAAGCATGTGAATGTAAATTACCTGTTACTTACCCGAATTCGGAGCTCTCTAGGGGCGTTTGCAGATCTGCCTTGCAGCGTGTCCGATGCCGCCGCATTCTACCGGGCCGAGGAGGGGAGCTCAACGGAGAAGGTCTTTTGGTCTCAGTACGCTGAGGCCGGACATCCGGTGCCCCTTAGCGACCAGATGAAGCAGCTGGTCGAGCTCCACAAGGTAGCCGAGCAGGCCATGAAGGGCCTCATAGTCTGGTTGTGGCCTGAAGAGGCCATGCCTGGGAGCTACTTCGGCCTCGTGCGGCGGCTGGTGGATGCGTGCCCCTGGGTGGAAGTCATCAAGCGCTCCGCCTGCATTGAAGGTGCCCGTCGGGCCCTTGCCCGCGCAAAGGTGCACTGGGGCAGGCTGGATGCTGAGAGGCTTATCACGGACGCGCCGCCGGCGGGCAAGGAGTATCGTACGCCCGAAATGTACTATAAGAGTGTCTTGAAGGGTGCCCACAAGATTGCGGATGAGTACCCCAAAGATGTAATTTTTGAATAGACTCACAATGTGTTATCATGTGCGCTGAAAACTTTGTTCATATGCAACGCTTGTTAATTTAAAATATTACCTTCCGTGCAGTCGTTTATCAAATCTGAGAGATGGCAAGTCGTCGGCTTCAGTCCCCATGCCACGAGTGCTGGGGTGTTCAGGATAAACTTGAGCGCTCTTGTTCCCATTTTTGGGTCCATCTAGGGAGGCGCTCAACACAACGAACAAGGCAACCAGACTTATAATGCTTGAACACTCTCACTTAGCCATAGAATTCTATAATTTTAAATTTCGGCGAAGCCCCTAGTATTCGGAAGACTGAGTTCGGGGCGCTATCCACTCCTGGGCCGGACATAGCCGGTTCCTCGCTCGAAGCGGCATAAGTCTTTAGGGACTCGAAAATACCTATCAAAGAGCGACCAGTCTCTCGCCTTATCATGACAGTCAGTTTTAGCTTTCTCCACTGAGGCGCTCGCCCAGCTCAACCGGGGCGCAATCGCAGTGGTTCTCCCAGTGCTACCTTAGCCGACAGAATGGAACGTAAGGTACCAAAACATGGGAGCCGGGCAAACCCAACTATTGACCCAAGACATGATTCGGAGCCGATGCATATAATGCTATAAGTTCGGGGTGCCGCACTTGTGAAAGTGTTCGGACTTATCACACAATAATGCGGGGAACACAAGCCCCTGGTGTATTATGCCGTACCAAAATGTACGGGTGCAAGATGTCATTAATGAACATATATGTAAAAAGGAAATGCAATTATAGGCAAAAAGTGTTGCATTGTTTATTCAAGGAATTCTACTATGAGTGCAGGATGATACAAATAGTGCGGTAAGCAAGGGATTGGACTAATTAAACATGTCCCCCTCCAGGGGTGGGCTACGGACTGGTGTATTTAACAAATTTAATGCTCATAATGGAGACCACATGAGTGTTCGTCGTAGCCTTTGTCCCTCCCTGGCTGTTGCATCATGAGTTCGGCAGATCTACGGCCGGACAGGGCCTCTGGTGAACGGAGTCCTGTGAAAAAATAAAAAAAGGAAGAAAAAAGAGTGACACACATGGGAGCCCCTGGTGTGGTTAAGCCGCACTCTGGGCCTTTCGTGGTCGTGCCCCTCCCCCTATGCCCATGGTATCTCTAGGGCGTAATGATGTACGCGAAGAGCTGGTTTTGCAATCATGCAAGGGCTGGGGTTGGGGCCGCATTGCTACGCGTGCTCGAAACGTGCCAGGTGGTCTTGGTTTATGTTACTCCGGGCGCATTTGGCCATGTCCGGTCATTTAACGGCCGGCCTCGAAAATTGCCTTAAAAGGCTGCTCTGTACTTCTGCCGCGAGAGCCTCTGCGTGTTCCTCTGTTCGGAGGGAGCATTTAGTATTTCCGTTGACCGTGATGACTCCACGAGGGCCTGGCATCTCGAGCTTGAGGTATGCATAATGCGGCACCGCGTTGAACTTTGCAAACACGGTTCGTCCGAGCAGAGCGTGATAGCCGCTGCGGAACGGGACTATGTCGAAGTTTAACTCCTCGCTTCGGAAATTATCCGGGGATCCGAAGACCACTTCCAGTGTGACTGAGCCTGTACAGTTGGCCTCAACACCAGGTATGACACCTTTGAAGGTCGTCTTGGTAGGTTTAATCCTTGAGGGGTCTATGCCCATCTTGCGCACTGTATCCTGATAAAGCAGGTTCAGGCTGCTGCCGCCGTCCATCAGGACTCTAGTGACGTGAAATCCATCGACGATTGGGTCTAAAACCAATGCGGCGAATCCGCCATGACGGATACTGGTAGGGTGGTCCCTTCGATCGAAAGTGATCGGGCAAGAGGACCATGGATTGAAGTTTGGGGCGACTTGCTCCATCGCATATACGTCCCTAAGTGCATGCTTCCGCTCCCTCTTGGGTATATGGGTTGCGTATATCATGTTTACCATCCGCACTTGTGGGGGGAAACCCTTCTGTCCTCTACTGTTCAGCGGCTGAGTCTCCTCCTCGTCGGCGCTGTGCAGCCCCTTGTCATTGTTTCCGGCAATTAACTTGCCTGCCTGCTTGAATACCCAACAATCTCTGTTGGTTTGATTAGCTGGCTTTTCGGGAGTGCCATGTATCTGGCAAGAGCGGTCGAGTATTCGGTCCAAATTGGACGGACCCGGAGTAGTTCTTTTGAATGGCTTCTTCCGCTGACCGGGTTTAGAGCCTCTGAATCCAGCGTTGACTGACGTATCCTCATTGTTATCGCTGTTAACGCGGCATTTGTTTTTGTTTCGACGCGACCTGCCATTGTGGTCCTTAGTATCCGAACTGCCAGCATTTTTGCTGAGGTTGTTGCTGCGAGCTAGCCAGCTGTCCTCTCCCGCACAGAAGTGGGTCATGAGTGATGTGAGGGCTGCCATGGATTTCTGCTTTTCCTGTCCTAGGTGCCGGGCCAGCCACTCGTCGCGGATGTTACATTTGAAGGCTGCGAGGGCCTCTGCATCTGGACAGTCGATGATTTGATTTTTCTTTGTTAAGAACCGTGTCCAGAACTGTCTGGCCGATTCGTCTGGCTGCTGAATTATGTGGCTTAGGCCATCGGCGTCTGGTGGTCGCACATATGTGCCCTGGAAGTTATCGAGGAATGCGGCTTCCAGGTCCTCCCAACACCCAATTGACTCTGCGGGCAAGCTGTTAAGCCAATGCCGAGCTGGTCCTTTAAGCTTGAGTGGGAGATACTTGATGGCGTGGAGATCGTCGCCGCGGGCCATATGGATATGAAGGAGATAGTCTTCGATCCAAACTGCGGGGTCTGTTGTGCCATCATAGGATTCAATGTTCACGGGTTTAAACCCTTCAGGGATTTGATGATCCATTCCTTCGTCTGTGAAGCATAGTGGGTGTGCGGCGCCTCTATATTGAGCAATATCACGACGTAGCTCAAGAGAGCGTTGTCTGCTGTGTTCGGCCCGGCCGGAGTTGCTGTATCCGGCGTGATGGTAGTCGTCGTGGGTCGTGGGGCGCCCACATGATCCGTAGATAGACCTGGATTGTCTTGCCTTGTCCTCCAATATATCCCGCAAGTCCGGCACATTCCCTCGTGGCTTCATACTTTTCGAGCGGTGCCGGGGTACGGTCCTGATGGGGGGCCTAGATGCCTCTCTGTCGCGACCACGGGGTGGTCGGTCTGCCGTATTGTGTGCTAGTGATGAAGGTTTGTATGCTTCCTCCTCTAGTCAGGGGAGCAACTTGTGTTTTGGGTAGCTCTTGGAGGGGCATTCGAGTTCATACTCTTCGGCCGGGAGGACCTCGGTCCATCTGTCGGCCAGCAGGTCTTGATCAGCTTGAAGCTGTTGCTGCTTTTTCTTTAGGCTATTTGCCGTGGTGATAAGCCTGCGTTTAAAATGCTCTTGTTCGACGGGATCCTCTGGCACGACGAATTCGTCGTTGTTAAGGCTTGCCTCGTCTCCGGAGGGAGGCATGTAGTTTTCATCCTCCTCGTCTGCCGCTCTCTCACGAGGGCTGGCTTCCCCGTCCTCCTGTGCTGAATCTTGCTGGAGGGGGTTGTCTTCGGCACTCTCTGGGGTGTTATTATCTCCGGTGCCGGAATCTCCATTCTTATTGTGGCGGGATTTAGAGCGGCGCCACTGGTAAGGAAGATTTTCCTATACTGGTCTTATATAAAGGATGGTTTCTCAATAAATATCTTATTGGAAAACCGGTCCTGACAACCTTGGTACCAGAGTCAGGCTGACTGTAGGAAGCCACTAGGTGCGATCACTAATCGGTTATTAGCGTAATAAGTGCTATTTTAACATTTAGAAAATGTAGCAATTTTCTGTTGGTCATCATAAATTTATGATTTGACTGTTCGGAATTTTTGTCTACCTTTGTAGATGGCTGAAAGCGACTGTGAGTCACAGGTGTTCACCAATGTACCTGAGGGGTTTATCAAGCTTCTCATCTCCATCACCAAGGTCGCGATCGGGCCATCGGCTCGTCCGGAGTTCACACTCTACCAACACAAGATCAGCGACAGCGTGTGTATGCACCAGGCCGCGGTGCAATTCAAGGGAGGACGTTGTGAGTCACGCCGCTTCCAATTTGTGGGAAGGGCCATGCCTACGGAGAGGCATGCCATGCAGATGGCCGCCCGCGAGGCGATAGCTCATCTCCGGGATGCTCTTCCTTCGATGAAGGCTCGTCGCTACCGCTACCTCCCCTACCTCACGCAGCGTGTCTATGCATTCGCTTGCCCTAGGGGAGAGAGATATGAGGCTATTGAAATGTTGGTTGAGTTTCTCAAAGCTCTTGAGGCAGCTTTTGATAACCTCATGCACGACTTTGTGGCTGCTCGTATGGACTTCGTGCAGGGCTGTTCCGCCAACAGGAGGGAGCTCCTGCATACAGCACCACCACTGACTTACGTCTCGTCCTCAGCATCCTATACACCTGCCATCTTCGCCACCGCTCGCCGCCTGCCTACCACTGAGGAGTTTGACCAAGACATTGCTCCCACTCAAATCAGTGCTGCACCACCTGCCGCGCCCGCACCAACTCCTCAGCCCAGTACTTCGCGCCTGGAGCCTATTAGTGAGGAGGAGGTTGAGTCTCCAGCATCACTGGGTCTTACCCTCGGTAGGCCGAGGGAAGTTCTAACCATCTCCGACTGAGTGCGCCTAGCAGCCGTGCGATGTACCAGCTTGTATGATATGTTTATATGTATATAGGTTTGGTGAGAAGTAGTTTGTGTGCGCATCATGTAGGAACTCAGAGAAGTGCACTAGCCTAAATAACATGTCAGGAAGGTGTACGCACATCCTGAGTGATGTATTGTATAATTACGACTCGCGTGTAAGATATGTACTGAGCAGTCCTTCTCCATGCGCAATCAAATATTTTCTTGAAAAATCTTGGAGTCTTTAAAAATTCCGTCTTTGCAAAATTATTTATTTTTGCCACTCAGTTTTTCTCATGACTTTTGCAAAAATACCCTAGAGTGAAAAATGCCTCGTCCCTGGAATCGTTCCATGCCAAGTACGCCGGAAGAAAATTATGGTCCCCAGACAAGTAACAATTTCACACAGGGGCAGTCAAGTCAGCAAGGTAGTGAAGCAGCATTTTCTCAGTTATGCCACCTTTATGAACAAAGCCAGCAGCAGCATCAAGAAATGATGAACCATGTGATTAATATGGGAAATCACCGTGAACCATATCAGCAACATTCCAAATTGTCTGAACTACAAAAGACGCGTCCCCCAACGTTCTCTCACACGGATAGACCTCTTGAGGCCGATGATTGGCTTCGAGACATTGAAAGGAAATTAATTATTGCACAATGTTCGGACCGTGAGAAGGTACTTTATGCACCTCACTACCTCACTGGAGCAGTTGCATCTTGGTGGGAAAATTTCCTACACATGCACCCCAATGAAAATAACATCACCTGGGAAGAATTTAAAGAAGGTTTTCGTGGGGCGCACATCCCCAGAAGTATTATGAAGATCAAGAAAAGGGAATTTCAAGACCTCAAGCGGAGAAGCATGATAGTGACTGAGTACAATAGTCAGTTTACTCAATTATCTCGTTATGCCAACGAAGAGCACATGACTGAAAATAAAAAGATGGACAAATTTCTGGACGGTCTGGCACCAGCACTTAAATGCCAGCTGGTCGTACACACCTTTCTGGATTTCAAAACACTTGTGGACAAAGCCATTACATTGGAAAATGAGCGCCGCAGCTTGGAGGATTTTCGCAAGCGCAAAAGGGACAAGACTACTCATGCTCGCAACAACCGGAATAGGATTGATTCTTAGAAGAATGGAGCAAACAAGTCCACGACCAATGTTCCACCCCCAAACAAAAAATTTCATGCAAGGGACAAGGATTTTGCATATCGCCCGAGTGTTACTTGCTACGCTTGTGGAGAGGAAGGACACTATGCCAAACAGTGCCCAAAGCCAAGAAACTCAGCCCCCAAGCCGAACAATGGTGGAAATAATTCAACACCCAAGTGTAACAACTTCAACCCCAGTAACAATCACAAGAAGGGTCACTTGAACCATGTGACCAAGCAGGAAGCACAGAATGCCCCGGATATCATACTCGGTATGTTCCCTGTCAACACAATACCTGCCACGGTTTTTTTTGATTCAGGAGCTTCTCACTCGTTCATTTCAAAGAATTTTTCTTTGCAACATGATTTTTTGATGCTTCCCTTGGAAAAATCCATGATAATCAAGTCCCCCGAGATTAAGCAAATCACTCAGAGTTACTGCCAAGGTGTGGTTATTGAGTTTGAGGGACTAAAGTTTCAGGCAAACCTCATTGTATTGGAAAATAAAGGACTGGATGTTATCCTAGGAATGGACTGGTTAACCACCACAAGGGATTTATCGACTGCTTCAATCAGACTGTAATTCTTACCCATCATCACGGGAATACGATAAAAATTGCAGCTCAAGAAAGATCAATATCATGGCAACCAAGGTTGAACAAGGTGGATGTTTCAGAGTTAAGAAAAGTTCCAGTGGTGTGTGACTTCCCTGACGTATTTCCTGAAGAACTACCAGGCATGCCACCAGACCGGGAAATAGAGTTCATCATTGAACTAGCACCTGGAAGCACCCCCATTTACAAGAAACCCTATAGAATGGCACCATCCGAGTTGGTAGAATTAAAGAAGCAAATAAAAGAATTACTGGACAAAGGATTTATATGGGCCAGCTCCTCACCTTGGGGTTCACCAGTATTATTTGCCAAGAAGAAGGATGGGACACTGAGATTATATATAGACTAACGAGCACTCAACATGGTCACCATCAAAAACAAATATCAGATGCCACGGATAAATGAATTATTTGACCAGCTCACACAAGCCAAGGTTTTCTCAAAAATTGATTTAAGGTCGGGGTATCATCAATTAAAGGTACGGACAGAAGATATCCCTAAGACAGCATTCACCTCCAGATACGGACTATATGAATTCAGAGTAATGCCGTTCGGATTGACAAACGCCCCCGCATATTTTGTCCACCTCATGAACGAAGTGTTTATGAAATTTATGGACAAATTTGTTGTGGTTTTCATTGATGATATTCTGGTATACTCTAAGACACCAGAAGAGCATGCTGAACATCTCAGAATTGTACTGGGGGAATTAAGGAAACATCAATTATACGCCAAATTCAGCAAATGTGAATTTTGGTTAAGGCAGGTTTGTTTTCTAGGCCATGTGTTAACCCAAGAAGGTGTTGCCATAGAACCAGAAAAAGTCAAGGCCGTAATTGGCTGGAAACCACCAGCCAACATAACAGATGCACGAAGTTTCTTGGGAATGGCAGGATATTACCGAAGGTTTATTGAAGGGTTCTCCACCATAGCAAAACCAATGACACAGTTACTCAAGAAGGATAAGAAATTTGTATGGACTGAAGCTTGCGAGAAATGTTTCCAGGAACTCAAAAGGAAACTAACAACATCACCGGTATTGGTTGTACCAGACATACACAAAAGTTTTGAAGTATATTGTGATGCCTCCTGGAAGGTCCTCGGATGCGTACTAATGCAAGAAGGCAAAGTAGTCACATATGCTTCGAGGCAACTACGCAAGCATGAAGAAAATTATCCTACTCATGACTTGGAGTTGGCAGCAGTCATTCATGCACTCAAAGACTGGAGGCACTTTTTGCTTGGAAATCGTTGTGAAATATATACGGACCATAAAAGCCTCAAATATATTTTCACACAACGAGAACTCAATTTACAACAACGGAGCTGGTTGGAATTAGTGAAAGATTATGATGTTGGCATTCACTACCATCCAGGAAAGGCGAATGTAGTGGCAGATGCTCTTAGCCGGAACCCCAGCTCGGGCAACGACAGTCTACCAAACTTGAAACCTGAATTTCAGCAGGAGTTAGCCAAACTCAACTTGGTGATGGTCACTGAGGGCAATGTGTCAAATTTGGAAATACAGCCTCCCTAATGGAACAGATTAAGGGGGCTCAACATGGACACCCCAGCATCGAAGGCATAAAAAGAAAAGTGAGTTTGGGCAAGGCCTCGGAATTCATCATAGACGATAAGGGAATATTATGGTACGGAGACAGACTTTGCATACCAAATACAGAAGACCTCAAACAGCAAATTCTAGCTGAAGGCCACACCGCTCCATATGCAATCCATCTTGGAGGGACCAAAATGTACAAGGACATCCAGGAAAATTTTTGGTGGCACGGTATGAAGAGGGATATAGCCATATTCATTGCATGTTGTGATTCATGTCAGCGCATTAAAGCCGAGCACCAAAAACCAGCAGGACTATTACAGCCAAACAAGATACCTGAGTGGAAATGGGATGAAATTGGAATGGATTTTATTGTCGGACTACCTCGGTCACGACACGGAAATGATGACATATGGGTCATCACAGATAGATTGACTAAGGTGGCACATTTCATTCCAGTAAAGACAACCCACACCACTCAGAAGCTTGCCAAACTTTATCTCTCTTGTATAGTTTGTCTGCATGGAATTCCAAAGACTATAATATCCAACAGAGGCACTCAATTCGTCTCTAGATTTTGGGATCATTTACAACAAGCTCTGGGAACTCAACTAGCATTCAGTACAGCATACCACCCCCAGACTGGAGGACAAACTGAACGTGTGAACCAAATTCTAGAGGACATGCTGAGAGCATGTGTTCTCACCTATGGAACCAGTTGGGAAGAAAGCTTGCCATATGCCGAGTTCGCATACAACAACAGTTACCAAGCCAGTCTGCAAATGGCACCTTTTGAAGCCTTGTACGGGCGAAGATGTTGTACCCCATTAAATTTGTCAGAAACAGGAGACAGTCGTATCTTCGGCCCCGACATGCTCAAGGAGGCTGAGGAGAAAGTTAAACTAATCAGGTATCGACTCAAGACAACCCATAGCCGACCAAAGAGTTATTACGATCAAAAACGTCGTGATGTCAGCTTTGAACCCGGTGAATATGTGTACCTACGAGTATCTCTTATGAGGGGCCTGCAATGATTCAAAGTTAGAGGAAAGCTAGCTCCACGGTTAATTGGACCCTTCTATGTGACTGCATGAATAGGCACAGTAGCCTACCAGCTAGACCTACCCAAAGAACTGTCAGACGTCCACGATGTGTTCCACATCTCACAATTGAGGAAATGTGTAAGCAACTCAGAGAAGCATGTGTCTCATGAGAGCATTGACGTGCAACCAGACCTCACCTACAGGGAACGTCCAATAAAAATATTGGAGGAGTCTGAAAGAAGGACCCGTCAGAAAACCATAAATTTTTCAAGGTTCAGTGGAGCAATCACACCCAGGATGAAGCAACGTGGGAAAGAGAGGATTTTCTTTGGACAGAATACCCACACCTATTTGAGGATCAGCTGAAATCTCGGGGACGAGATTTTTCCAAAGGGGGTAGGTGTTGTAACACTCCAAAAAATTTGATTTGGTTTTTATTAAATTCTTTATTGATTTAAAGGAGGTTATTTCAATTTTTCTAAAAGGGGGACTCTCCTTCTAAAATCTTTTATGACAAATATTTTATGTGTTCTTCACAACCCTGAATTTTGGCCTTGAGGGCTTTTCAAATTGTGTTGGCTCAACTCAAATGGTTTTTGGCAAAAATTTTCAATTCTTTCTATTAAAAATAAACCCTATGGATTATGGATTATTTCCCTTTCCATTTAACGATTTCTCTCTTGCCATGACCTATGTAGGATATTTTCTCCAAAACCCACTCCCCCTACTTTGGGTCAAGTCAAATATCCAATTCCAGCAAGTTTCAACCCCTTTTTGATTTTTATTCTATTTATTTTATCCTCAAAACATTTTCTATCATTTATTTTGGACCTTGGTGACTTACAAAGGAACTACCAGATTCCTTTTGAGTTTTGGTTCCAAATAAACTCCTATGGCTAGTCCTTAGTACCCTCAACCTAGATCCATCAAGATATACTTGCTGCAAGTTTGATACAGATTTGCAATTTTTGGTGAAATTCATTCTTTTTCTTCTCCTAAAAATCTGAGATAATTCAGGCAGTCCCCAGATACATCAAGAGACCACGTCACCAAGCCCCAACTCCAAAAAAAATTTCAACATGCCAAAAACATTTCGTCGAACACCTGGCGTGCACTATTCCTGTCAAATTCAGAGTTTCGGTGTTTCGTTTCAGTCGATGGTGTCGATTTCTTCAGAGCACGGCGTCAATCTCGCCAGTGCCCATGTTGGCACCTTGCTCACTGCTCCTCCTCCTTATCCAGTGCACCGCACGGTCGTTTCGACGGGCGCGAGCGTCGGTGGCGACGTGTCCCGCCAACGCCAGCGTCTTCCGCGGTGGCAGAACCACCCGTGGCGGCCAACAGGGGCCAGCCCTGCCTTTCGGCACCGTCTAGCACCGCCCAAGCCACCAGGAGCCTCCGCGTGGCCATCCCCTCCGCTATGCATGTTGCAGCACCGTCGCCGTGGCCTGAGAGGCGCAGAGCGCACTCTCTGCCGCCGACGAGCCCGTGAGGCCGTTCCGTAGAAAACTTGGAGTATCGCCCAAGTTTTGCCAAGATTAGCCCCGAGATGGAACCAGCGGACCAATCCGCAGCCGCCTAGCCACCTAAACCACCTGCCCAACCACTGCTTCACCGTAATTGCTTGCAGGAGATACCTCATTTTCGGCAACCGCCTTGGACCTTCTATAAAAGGTGGCCTCGAGCTCGTTCTCGATCCAGCACCATCCCTCCACCTCGCCAGTACTGTGCCCAGCCACTAGGAGGACCTCGAGGAGGCCTTCTTCCTCGATTCCGGCACGATTGAGGGAGTCCTGGACTAGCGGGTGTCCGGATAGCCGGACTATCATCGTCAGCCGGACTCCAAGACTATGAAGATACAAGATTGAAGACTTCGTCCCGTGTCCGGATGGGACTTCCCTTGGCGTGGAAGGCAAGCTTGGCGATACAGATATGTAGATCTCCTACCATTGTAACCGACTCTGTGTAACCCTAGCCCTCTCCGGTGTCTATATAAACCGGAGGGTTTTAGTCCGTAGGACACACAACCATTACAACAATCATACCATATGCTAGCTTCTAGGGTTTAGCCTCCTTGATCTCGTGGTAGATCCACTCTTGTACTACCCATATCATCAATATCAATCAAGCAGGAGTAGGGTTTTTCCTCCATCGAGAGGGCCCGAACCTGGGTAAAAACATCGTGTCCCTTGTCTCCTGTTACCATCCGCCTAGACGCACAGGTCGGGACCCCCTACCCGAGATCCGCCGGTTTTGACACCGACATTGGTGCTTTCATTGAGAGTTCCTCTATGTCGTCACCGATGGGCTTGATGGCTTCTTCAATCAACAACAACACAGTCCAGGGTGAGGATTTTCTCCCCGGACAGATCTTCGTATTTGGCGGCTTTGCACTACGGGCCAATTCTCTTGGCCATCTGGAGCAGATCGAAAGCTACGCCCCTGGCCATCAGGTCAGATTTGGAAGCCTAAACTTCACGGCTGACATCTGCGGAGATTTGATCTTCGATGGATTCGAGCCACAGCCGAGCGTGCCTCAATGTCACGATGGGCATGATCTAGCTCTGCCACCGGACAGTACCTTGGAGGCCGCACACGAATCTGCTCTGACCCATAACTCGGAGCCGACCGCGTAGATCGAGGACCGGTGGCTGGACACCGCCTCGGGAGCTGCAACTGCTACGGCGATGGAGCCGAATACTGACCTTGTCCCTTATAAAGATCGTGATTCCCAGGTGCCGGACTCCTCGCCGGACTCCGAACCTCTTGCGCCCCTACCAATCGAGTCCGATTGGGCATCGATCATGGAGTTCACCGCCGCGGACATCTTTCAGCACTCACCCTTTGGCGCCATCCTGAATTCGCTAAAGAATCTCTCGTTATCAGGAGAGCCCTGGCCGGACTGCGGTCAGGATGGTTGGGATGCGGACGACGAAGAAATTCGAAGCCCACCCACCACCCACTTTGTAGCTACTGTCGACGATCTAACCGACATGCTAGACTACGACTCCAAAGACATCGACGGCATGGACGACGATGCCAGAGACGACCAAGAACCAACGCCTACGGGGCACTGGAAGACCACCTCGTCATACGACATATACATGGTGGACACCCCAAAGGATGGGGACGGCGAAGAAGCAGCGGAGGCAGATTCCTCTAAGAAACAGCCCAAGCGCCGACGTCAGCGGCGCCGCTCTAAATCCCGCCACAGCAAGAATGGAGATTCCGGCACCGGAGATAATAACACCCCAGAGAGTGCCGAAGACAACCCCCTCCAGCAAGATTCAGCACACGAGGACGGGGAAGCCAGCCCTCAAGAGAGGGCGGCAGACGAGGAGGATGACAATTACATGCCTTCCTCCGGAGATGAGGCAAGCCTCAACGACGACGAATTTGTCGTGCCCGAGGATCCCGTCGAACAAGAGCGTTTTAAACGCCGGCTAATGGCCACGGCGAACAGCCTAAAAAAGAAGCAGCAACAGCTTTGAGTTGATCAAGACCTGCTGGCCGACAGATGGACCGAGGTCCTCGCGGCCGAAGAGTATGAACTCGAACGCCCCTCCAAAAGCTACCCAAAACGCAAGTTGCTCCCCCGACTAGAAGAGGAAGCATACAAACCTTCATCACCAGCGCATAATACGGCAGACCGACCACCTCGTGGCCGCGACAGAGAGGCATCTAGGCCCTCCACCAGAACCGTACCCCGGAACCGCTCGAAAAGCGTGAAGCCACAGGGGAATGCGCCAGACTTGCGGGATATATTGGAGGACAGGAAAAACAATCAAGATCTATCTATGGATCACATGGGCGCCCCACAATCCACGACGACTACCATCGCGCCGGATACAGCAACCCCGGCCGGGCCAAACACAGCAGACAAAGCTCCCTTGAGCTACGTCGTGATATTGCCCAGTATAGAGGCGCCGCACACCCACTCTGCTTCACAGATGAAGTAATGGATCGTCAAATCCCTGAAGGGTATAAACCCATAAACATCGAATCCTACGATGGCACAACAGACCCCGCGGTTTGGATCGAAGATTATCTCCTTCACATCCATATGGCTCGTGGTGACGATCTCCATGCCATCAAATATCTCCCACTCAAGCTTAAAGGACCAGCTCGGCATTGGCTTAACAGCTTGCCAGCAGAAGCAATTGGGTGTTGGGAGGACCTGGAAGCCGCATTCCTTGACAACTTCTAGGGCACATATGTGCGACCACCAGACGCCGATGACCTAAGCCATATAATCCAGCAGCCAGACGAATCTGCCAGACAATTCTGGACACGGTTCCTCACAAAGAAAAATCAAATTGTCGATTGTCCGGATGCAGAGGCCCTCACAGCCTTCAAACATAACATCCGCGACGATTGGCTGGCGCGACACCTAGGACAGGAAAAGCCGAAATCCATGGCAGCCCTCACATCACTTATGACCCGCTTCTGTGCGGGGGAGGACACCTGGCTAGCCCGCAGTAACAACCTCAGCAAAAATTCCGGCAGTCTGGACAGCAAGGACCACAATGGTAGGTCGCGTCGCAACAAAAACAAACGCCGCGTTAACGGCGATAACACTGAGGATACGGCAGTCAACGCCGGATTCAGAGGCTCTAAACCCGGTCAGCGGAAGAAGCCATTCAAAAGAACCACTCCGGGTCCGTCCAATTTGGACCGAATACTCGACCACTCTTGCCAGATACATGGCACCCCCGAAAAGCCAGCTAACCACACCAACAGGGATTGTTGGGTATTCAAGCAGGCAGGCAAATTAATTGCCGAAAACAATGACAAGGGGCTGCGCAGCGACGACGAGCAGGAGACTCGACCGCCGAACAGTAGAGGACAGAAGGGTTTCCCCCCACAAGTACGGACGGTAAACATGATATACGCAACCCACATACCCAAGAGGGAGCGGAAGCGTGCACTTAGGGACGTATATGCGATGGAGCTAGTCGCCCCGAAGTTCAATCCATGGTCCTCTTGCCCGATCACTTTCGATCGAAGGGACCACCCCACCAGTATCCGCCATGGCGGATTCGCCGCATTGGTTTTAGACCCAATCGTCGATGGATTTCACCTCACTACAGTCCTGATGGACGGCGGCAGCAGCCTAAACTTGCTTTATCAGGATACAGTGCACAAGATGGGCATAGACCCCTCAAGGATTACACTTACAAAGACGACCTTCAAAGGCGTCATACCAGGTGTTGAGGCCAATTGTACAGGCTCAGTCACACTAGAAGTGGTCTTCGGATCCCCGGATAATTTCCTAAGCGAGGAGTTAATCTTCGACATAGTCCCGTTCCACAGTGGCTATCATGCTCTGCTCGGACGAACCGCGTTTGTAAAGTTCAACGCGGTGCCGCATTATGCATACCTCAAGCTCAAGATGCCACTCCCTCGTGGAGTCATCACGGTCAACGGAAACACTGAACGCTCCCTCGGAACGGAGGAACACACAGCGGCTCTCGCGGCAGAAGTACAGAGCAGCCTCTTAAGGCAATTCTCAAGTCCGACTGTTAAACGACCGGACATGGCCAAACGCACCCGGAGTAACATACATCAAGACCACCTGGCACGTTCCGAGCACGCGTAGCAATGCGGCCCCAACCCCAGCCCTCGCATGATTGCAAGACTAGCCCTTCGTGTACATCAGTACGCTCTGGAGACACAATGGGCATAGGGGGAGGGACACGACCACGACAGGCCTAGAGTGCGGCTTATTAACCACACCAGGGGCTCCCAAGTGTGTCACTCTTTTTTCTTCTTTTTTATTTTTTTCCACGGGACTCCATTCACCAGAGGCCCTGTCCGGCAGTAGATCTACCGAATTCACGATGCAACAGCCAGGGAGGGACAATGGCTACGCTGAACACCCAGGTGGTCTCCATTATGAGCATTAAATCTGTTTAATACACCGTTCCGCAGCCTACCCCTGGAGGGAGACACCTTTAATAGTCCAACCCTTGCTTACCACACTATTTGTATCGTTCTGCACTCATGGCAGAATTCCTTGAATAAACAATGCATCACTTTTTGTTTATAATTGCATTCCTTTTTTTACATATATGTTCATTTATGACATCTTGCATCCATACACTTTGGTATGGCCAAATACACCAGGGGCTTATGTTCCCTGCATTATGGTGTGGCAAGTCCGAACACTTTCACAAGTGCGGCACCCCGAACTTATAGCACTATATGCATCGGCTCCGAATCATGTCTTGGGTCAATAGTTGGGTTTGCCCGGCTCCCATGTTTTGGTACCTTACGTTCCGTTCTATCGGCTAAGGTAGCACTCGGAGAACCACTGCGATTGCACCCCGGTTGAGCTGGGCGAGCGCCTCAGTGGAGAAAGCTAAAACTGATCGTCATGATAAGGCGAGAGCTGGTCACTGTTCGAGAGGTCTTTTCGAGTCCGTAAAGACTTATGCCGCTTAGAGCGAGGAACCGGCTATGTCCGTCCAAGGCGTGGATAGCGCCCCGAATTTGGTCTTCCGAACACTAGGGGCTTCGCCGAAATTTAAAATTATAGAATTCTATGGCTAAGTGAGAGTGTTCAAGCAATATAAGTCCGGTTGCCTTGTTCGTTGTGTTGAGCGCCTCCCTAGATGGACCCAAAAATGGGAACAAGAGCGCTCAAGTTTATCCTGAACACCCCAGCACTCGTGGCATGGGGACTGAACCCGACGACTTGCCATCTCTCAGATTTGATAAACGACCGCACAGAAGGTAATATTTTAAATTAACAAGCGTTGCATATGAACAAAGTTTTCAGCGCACATGATAACACATTGCGAGTCTATTCAAAAATTACATCTTTGGGGCACTCATCCGCAATCTTGCGGGCACCCATCAGGACACTCTTATTGAAGGAAATATGCCCTAGAGGCAATAATAAAGTTATTATTTATTTCCTCATAATCATGATAAATGTTTATTATTCATGCTAGAATTGTATTTACCGGAAACATAATACATGTGTGAATACATAGACAAACAAAGTGTCACTAGTATGCCTCTATTTGACTAGCTCGTTAATCAAAGATGGTTATGTTTCCTAACCATGAACAATGAGTTGTTATTTGATTAACGAGGTCACATCATTAGTAGAATGATCTGATTGACACGACCCATTCCATTAGCTTAGCACCCGATCGTTTAGTATGTTGCTATTGCTTTCTTCATGACTTATACATGTTCCTATGACTATGAGATTATGCAACTCCCGTTTACCGGAGGAACACTTTGGGTACTACCAAACGTCACAACGTAACTGGGTGATTATAAAGGAGTACTACAGGTGTCTCCAATGGTCGATGTTGGGTTGGCGTATTTCGAGATTAGGATTTGTCACTCCGATTGTCGGAGAGGTATCTCTGGGCCCTCTCGGTAATACACATTACATAAGCCTTGCAAGCATTACAACTAATATGTTAGTTGTGAGATGATGTATTACGGAACGAGTAAAGAGACTTGCCGGTAACGAGATTGAACTAGGTATTGGATACCGACGATCGAATCTCGGGCAAGTAACATACCGATGACAAAGGGAACAACGTATGTTGTTATGCGGTCTGACCGATAAAGATCTTCGTAGAATATGTAGGAGCCAATATGGGCATCTAGGTCCCACTATTGGTTATTGACCGGAGACGTGTCTCGGTCATGTCTACATTGTTCTCGAACCCGTAGGTTCCGCACGCTTAAGGTTACGATGACAGTTACATTATGAGTTTATGCATTTTGATGTACCTAAGGTTGTTCAGAGTCCCGGATGTGATCACGGACATGACGAGGAGTCTCGAAATGGTCGAGACGTAAAGATTGATATATTGGAAGCCTATGTTTGGACATCGGAAGTGTTCCGGGTGAAATCGGGATTTTACCGGGTTACCGGGAGGGTTACCGGAACCCCCCGGGAGCTATATGGGCCATAGTGGGCCTTAGTGGAAAAGAGAAGGGGCTGCCCTGGATGGGCTGCGCGCCTCCCCCCTCCCCTAGTCCTATTAGGACTAGGAGAGGTGGCCGGCCCCCTCCTCCTCTTTTTCCCCTCCGGGGAATCCTAATAGGAATAGGATTGGAGGGGAGTCCTACTCCCGGTAGGAGTAGGACTCCTCCTGCGCCTCCCTCCTTGGCCGGCGCCTCCTCCCCCCCTTGGCTCCTTTATATACTGAGGTAGAGGCACCCCAAAACACACAAGTTGACACAAGTTGATCCACGTGATCTGTTCCTTAGCCGTGTGCGGTGCCCCCTGCCACCATATTCCTCGATAATACTGTAGCGGAGTTTAAGCGAAGCCCTGCTGCTGTAGTTCATCAAGATCGTCACCACGCCATCGTGCTGACGAAACTCTTCCCCGACACTTTGCTGGATCGGAGTCCGGGGATCGTCATCGAGCTGAACGTGTGCTCGAACTCGGAGGTGCCGTAGTTTCGGTGCTTGATCGGTTGGATCGAGAAGACGTACGACTACTTCCTCTACGTCGTGTCATCGCTTCCGCAGTCGGTCTGCGTTGGGTACGTAGACAATACTCTCCCCTCGTTTCTATGCATCACATGATCTTGCGTGTGCGTAGGAATTTTTTTGAAATTACTACGAAACCCAACAGTGGCATCCGAGCCTAGGTTATTTATGTTGATGGTATATGCACGAGTAGAACACAAGTGAGTTGTGGATGATACAAGTCATACTGCCTACCAGCATGTTATACTTTGGTTCGGCGGTATTGTTGGACGAGACGACCCGGACCAACCTTACGCGTACGCTTACGCGAGACCGGTTCCCTCGACGTGCTTTGCACAGAGATGGCTTGCGGGCGACTGTCTCTCCAACTTTAGTTGAACCAAGTATGGCTACGCCCGGTCCTTGCGAAGGTTAAAACGGAGTCTATTTGACAAACTATCGTTGTGGTTTTGATGCGTAGGTGAGATTGGTTCTTACTTAAGCCCGTAGCAGCCACGTAAAACATGCAACAACAAAGTAGAGGACGTCTAACTTGTTTTTGCAGGGCATGTTGTGATGTGATATGGTCAAGGCATGATGCTGAATTTTATTGTATGAGATGATCATGTTTTGTAACCGAGTTATCGGCAACTGGCAGGAGCCATATGGTTGTCGCTTTATTGTATGCAATGCAATCGCGATGTAATGCTTTACTTTATTACTAAATGGTAGTGATAGTCATGGAAGCATAAGATTGGCGAGACGACAACGATGCTACGATGGAGATCAAGGTGTCGCGCCGGTGACGATGGTGATCATGACGGTGCTTTGGAGATGGAGATCACAAGCACAAGATGATGATGGCCATATCATATCACTTATATTGATTGCATGTGATGTTTATCTTTTTATGCATCTTATCTTGCTTTGATTGACGGTAGCATTATAAGATGATCTCTCACTAAATTATCAAGAAGTGTTCTCCCTGAGTATGCACCGTTGCCAAAGTTCGTCGTGCCCAGACACCACGTGATGATCGGGTGTGATAAGCTCTACGTCCATCTACAACGGGTGCAAGCCAGTTTTGCACACGCAGAATACTCAGGTTAAACTTGACGAGCCTAGCATATGCAAATATGGCCTCGGAACACGGAGACCGAAAGGTCGAGCGTGAATCATATAGTAGATATGATCAACATAGTAATGTTCACCATTGAAACTACTCCATCTCACGTGATGATCGGACATGGTTTAGTCGATTTGGATCACGTGATCACTTAGAGGATTAGAGGGATGTCTGTCTAAGTGGGAGTTCTTAAGTAATATGATTAATTGAACTTAAATTTATCATGAACTTAGTCCTGGTAGTATTTTGCAAATTATAGATCAATAGCTCGCGTTGTTGCTTCCCTGTGTTTATTTTGATATGTTCCTAGAGAAAATTGTGTTGAAAGATGTTAGTAGCAATGATGCGGATTGGATCCGTGATCTGAGGATTATCCTCATTGCTGCACAGAAGAATTATGTCCTTGATGCACCGCTAGATGACAGACCTATTGCAGGAGCAGATGCAAACGTTATGAACGTTTAGCTAGCTCAATATGATGACTACTTGATAGTTTAAGTGCACCATGCTTAACGGCTTAGAATCGGGACTTCAAAGACGTTTTGAACGTCATGGACCATATGAGATGTTCCAGGAGTTGAAGTTAATATTTCAAGCAAATACCCGAGTTGTGAGATATGAAGTCTCCAACAAGTTCTATAGCTAAAAGATGGAGGAGAATCGCTCAACTAGTGAGCATGTGCTCAGATTGTCTGGGTACTACAATCGCTTGAATCAAGTGGGAGTTAATCTTCCAGATAAGATAGTGATTGACAGAATTCTCTAGTCACCATCACCAAGTTAGTAGAACTTCGTGATGAACTATAATATGCAAGGGATAACGGAAACAACTCCCAAGCTCTTCGTGATGCAAAAATCGGCGAAGGTAGAAATCAAAGAAAAACATCAAAATGTTGATGGTGGACAAGATCACTAGTTTCAAGAAAAAGGGCAAAGGGAAGAAGGGGAACTTCAAGAAGAATAGCAAGCAAGTTGCTGCTCAAGTGAAGAAGCCCAAGTCTGGACCTAAGCCTAAGACTAAGTGATTCTACTACAAAGGGACTGGTCACTGGAAGTGGAACTACCCCAAGTATTTGGCGGATAAGAAGGATGGCAAAGTGAACACAGGTATATTTGATATACATGCTATTGATGTGTACTTTACTAGTGTTTATAGCAACCCCTTGGTATTTGATACTAGTTCAGTTGCTAAGAGTAGTAACTCGAAACAGGAGTTGCAGAATAAACAGAAACTAGCTGAGGGTGAGGTGACGATGAATGTTGGAAGTAGTTCCAAGATTGATATGATCATCATCGCACACTCCCTATACTTTCGGGATTAGTGTTGAACCTAAATAAATGTTATTTGGTGTTTGCGTTGAGCATGAATATGATTTGATCATGTTTATTGCAATACGGTTATTCATGTAAGTTAGAGAATAATTATTGTTCTGTTTACATGAATAAAACCTTCTATGGTCATACACCCAATGAAAATGGTTTGTTGAATCTCGATCGTGTGATACACATATTCATAATATTGAAACCAAAAAGATGTAAAGTTAATAATGATAGTGCAACTTATTTGTGGCACTGCCGTTTAGGTCATATTGGGGTAAAGCGCATGAAGAAACTCCATAAAAGATGGATTTTCGGAATCACTTGGTTATGAATCATTTGATGCTTGCGAACCGTGCCTTTTGGGCAAGATGACTAAAACTCCGTTCTTCGAAACAATGGAACAAGCTACTGACTTATTGGAAATAATACATACCGATGTATGCGATCCAATGAGTGTTGATGCTCGTGGCAAGTATCATTATTTTCTGACCTTCACAAGATGATTTGAGCAGATATGGGTATATCTACTTGATGAAACATAAGTCTGAAATAGTTGAAAGGTTCAAAGAATTTCAGAGTGAAGTGAAAAAGCATCATAACAAGAAAATAAAGTTTCTGCGATCTGATCGTGGAGACAAATATTTGAGTTACGAGTTTGGTCTTCAATTAAAACAATGTGGAATAGTTTCACAGCTCACGCCACCTGGAACACCACAACGTTATGGTGTGTCCAAACGTCATAACCACACTTTATTGGATATGGTGCGATCTATGATGTTTCTTACCGATTTACCGCTATCTCTTTGGGGTTATGCATTAGAGACAGCTGCATTCACTTTAAATTGGGCACCATCAAAATCCGTTGAGACGACGCTTATGAACTATGGTTTGGCAAGAAACCAAAGTTATCGTTTCTTAAAGTTTGGAGTTGCGATGCTTATATGAAAAAGTTTCAACCTGATAAGCTCGAACCCAAATCGGGGAAGTGCGTCTTCATAGAATACCCAAAGGAAATTGTTGGGTACTCCTTCTATCACAAATCCAAAGGCAAAACATTCGTTGCTTAAGAATGGATCCTTTCTAGAGAAGGAGTTTCTCTCGAAAGAAGTGAGTGGGAGGAAAGTAGAACTTGATGAGGTAACTGTACCTGCTCCCTTATTGGAAAGTAGTTCATCACAGAAATCTGTTCCTGTGACTACTACACCAATTAGTGAGGAAGTTAATGATGATGATCATGAAACTTCAAATTAAGTTACTACAGAACCTCGTAGGTCTTCCAGAGTAAGATCCGCACCAGAGTGGTATGGTAATCTTGTTCTGGAAGTCAGGTTACTAGACCATGATGAACCTACGAACTATGAGGAAGCGATGATGAGCCCAGATTCCACGAAATGGCTTGAGGCCATAAAATCTGAGATATGATCCATGTATGAGAACAAAGTATGGACTTTGATTGACTTGCTCGATGATCAGCAAGCCATGTTACATAAATGGATCTTCAAGAGGAAGATGGACATTGATAGTAGTGTTACTGTCTACTAAGCTCGACTTGTTGCGAAAAGTTTTTCAACAAGTTCAAGGTGTTGAATACGATGAGGTTTTCTCACTCGTATCGATGCTTAAGTCTATCTGAATCATGTTAGCAACTGCCACATTTTATGAAATCTGGCAAATGGATGTCAAAACTGCATTCCTTAATGGATTTATTAAAGAAGAGTTGTATATGATGCAACCAGAAGGTTTTGTCAATCCTAAAGGTGCTAACAAAATGTGCAAGCTCCAGCGATCCATCTATGGACTGGTGCAAGCATCTCGGAGTTGGAATATACGCTTTGATAAGTTGATCAAAGCATATAGTTTTATATGGACTTACGATGAAGCCTGTATTTACAATAAAGTGAGTGGGAGCACTACAGCCTTTCTGATTAGTATATGTGAGTGACATATTGTTGATCAGAAATGATGTAGAATTTTTCTGCAAAGCATAAAGGAGTGTTTTAAAGGAGTTCTTTAAAAAGAAAAGACCTCAGTAAAAAGCTACTTATATATTGAGCATCAAGATCTATTGAGATAGATCAAGACGCTTGATAAGATTTTCAATGAATACATACCTTGGCAAGATTTTGAAATAGTTCAAAATGGAACAGTTAAAGAAAGAGTTCTTGCCTGTGTTGCAAAGGTATGAAATTGAGTAAGACTCAAATCCCGACCACAGCAGAAAATAGAAAGAGAATGAAAAGTCATTCCCTATGCCTCAGTCATAGGTTCTATAAAGTATGCTATGCTTTGTACCAGACCTATTGTATACCTTGCTCTGTATTTGGCAAGGGAGTACAATAGTGATCTAGGAGTAGATCACTGGACATTGGTCAAGAATATCCTTAGTAAGGACTAAGGAGATGTTTCTCGATTATGGAGGTGATAAAAGAGTTTGTTGTAAAAGTTACATCAGTGCAAACTTTTACACTGATCCAGATGACTCTAAGTCTCAATCTGGATACATATTGAAAGTGGGAGCGATTAGCTAGAGTAGCTCCGTACAGAGCATTGTAGACATAGAATATTTGCAAAATACATACGGCTCTGAATGTGACAGACCCGTTCACTAAGCTTCTCTCACGAGCAAAACATGATCACACCTTAGTACTCTTTGGATGTTAATCACATAGCGATGTGAACTAGATTATTGACTCTAGTAAACCCTTTGGGTGTTGGTCACATGATGATGTGAACTATGGGTGTTAATCATATACAGATATGAATATTGGTGTTAAATCACATGACGATGTGAACTAGATTATTGACTCTAGTGCAAGTGGGAGACTGAAGGAAATATGCCCTAGAGGCAATAATAAAGTTATTATTTATTTCCTTATAATCATGATAAATGTTTATTATTCATGCTAGAATTGTATTTACCAGAAACATAATACATGTGTGAATACATAGACAAACAAAGTGTCACTAGTATGCCTCTACTTGACTAGCTCGTTAATCAAAGATGGTTATGTTTCCTAACCATGAACAATGAGTTGTTATTTGATTAACGAGGTCACATCATTAGTAGAATGATCTGATTGACATGACCCATTCCATTAGCTTAGCACCCGATCGTTTAGTATGTTGCTATTGCTTTCTTCATGACTTATACATGTTCCTATGACTATGAGATTATGCAACTCCCGTTTACCGGAGGAACACTTTGGGTACTACCAAACGTCACAACGTAACTGGGTGATTATAAAGGAGTACTACAGGTGTCTCCAATGGTCGATGTTGGGTTGGCGTATTTCGAGATTAGGATTTGTCACTCCGATTGTCGGAGAGGTATCTCTGGGCCCTCTTGGTAATACACATTACATAAGCCTTGCAAGCATTACAACTAATATGTTAGTTGTGAGATGATGTATTACGGAACGAGTAAAGAGACTTGCCGGTAACGAGATTGAACTAGGTATTGGATACCGACGATTGAATCTCGGGCAAGTAACATACCGATGACAAAGGGAACAACGTATGTTGTTATGCGGTCTGACCGATAAAGATCTTCGTAGAATATGTAGGAGCCAATATGGGCATCCAGGTCCCGCTATTGGTTATTTACCGGAGACGTGTCTCGGTCATGTCTACATTGTTCTCGAACCCGTAGGGTCCGCACGCTTAAGGTTACGATGACAGTTACATTATGAGTTTATGCATTTTGATGTACCGAAGGTTGTTCGGAGTCCCGGATGTGATCACGGACATGACGAGGAGTCTCGAAATGGTCGAGACGTAAAGATTGATATATTGGAAGCCTATGTTTGGACATCGGAAGTGTTCCGGGTGAAATCGGGATTTTACCGGGTTACCGGGAGGGTTACCGGAACCCCCCGGGAGCTATATGGGCCATAGTGGGCCTTAGTGGAAAAGAGAAGGGGCTGCCCTGGATGGGCTGCGCGCCTCCCCCTTCCCCTAGTCCTATTAGGACTAGGAGAGGTGGCCGGCCCCCTCCTCCTCTTTTTCCCCTCCGGGGAATCCTAATAGGAATAGGATTGGAGGGGAGTCCTACTCCCGGTAGGAGTAGGACTCTTCCTGTGCCTCCCTCCTTGGCCGGTGCCTCCTCCCCCCCTTGGCTCCTTTATATACTGAGGTAGAGGCACCCCAAAACACACAAGTTGACACAAGTTGATCCACGTGATCTGTTCCTTAGCCGTGTGCGGTGCCCCCTGCCACCATATTCCTCGATAATACTGTAGCGGAGTTTAAGCGAAGCCCTGCTGCTGTAGTTCATCAAGATCGTCACCACGCCGTTGTGCTGACGGAACTCTTCCCCGACACTTTGCTGGATCGGAGTCCGGGGATCGTCATCGAGCTGAACGTGTGCTCGAACTCGGAGGTGTCGTAGTTTCGGTGCTTGATCGGTTGGATTGAGAAGACGTACGACTACTTCCTCTACGTCGTGTCATCGCTTCCGCAGTCGGTCTGCGTTGGGTACGTAGACAATACTCTCCCCTCGTTGCTATGCATCACGTGATCTTGCGTGTGCGTAGGAAACTTTTTGAAATTACTACGAAACCCAACACTTATAGTACATTTCGGGCGTACGATACTCCTTGCCCGCCGGCGGCGCGTCCGTGATAAGCCTCTCAGCATCTAGCCTGCCCCAGTGCACCTTTGCGCGGGCAAGGGCCCGACGGGCACCTTCAATGCAGGCGGAGCGCTTGATGACTTCCACCCAGGGGCACGCATCCACGAGCCGCCACACGAGGCCGAAGTAGCTCCCAGGCATGGCCTCTTCAGGCCACAACCAGACTATGAGGCCCTTCATGGCCTGCTCGGCTACCTTGTGGAGCTCGACCAGCTGCTTCAGCTGGTCGCTAAGGGGCACCGGATGTCCGGCCTCAGTGTACTGAGACCAAAAGACCTTCTCCGTTGAGCTCCCCTCCTCGGCCCGGTAGAATGCGGCGGCATCGGACACGCTGCAAGGAAGATCTGCAAGCGTCCCTAGAAAGCTCCGAATTCGGGTAAGTAACAGGTAATTTACATTCACATGCTTGCTTTGCATGAAAAATGCCTTACCCACCGCTATTTTGTTCACTACCTCAATCTCCTAGAGGGCCTTATGGGCCTCGGCCTTAGCGGCTTTGGCACTTTCAAGAGCCGAGGCAAGCTCGGACTCTCGAGTCTTCGAGTCGTGCTCCAAACTCTCATGCTTTTCCATGAGAGCCTGGAGCTCTTGCCGCACCTCCGCCACCCGCGCCTCCTGCTTCTCTCGCTCTGCTCGTTCCGCGGCCGCGTTGTGTTCGGCCGCGGACACGGCCTCCTTCAGGGTCGCCACCTCGTTCGTGGCCCCTGCAGTACCCATGTTATCCTTGTTATTTCTATTGCAACCAAAATCCTTTTCTGTAAGGTACAAATTTAATGCGGTGTTACTCACCTCCTTTGTCCTCGAGCTGCTTCTTGGCAAGGACGAGCTCGTTCTCGGACCGCTCGAGGTTCTGCTTCAAAGCACCAACCTCCGCAGTCAGTGCGGCAGAGGTCAGCAGCGCAGCCTGCAAACCCATATTGACATAATTTTTAGAACTCCTGCGTATATCTTTTTTAGATCCTCAGTCCGGTTTTTCTTTCCAAACACCGGACTAAGCATCAGGGGCTACTGTCTATGAGGTATTACATTACATATTTTAAAACTTCTTACCTCAAAGACTGTTAGAAGGCTGCTGCAGGCTTCGGTCAGCCCGTTTTTGGCAAGCTGAACCTTCTGAATCGCCGCACTCATGATAGTGCGGTGCTCTTCCTCGATGGAAGCGCCGTTGAGCGCCTCCAACAAGTTGTCCGGCGCCTCCGGTTGGACGGAGGCTGCCGGTGTCATGGTCTTGCCCTTCTTACAAAGGGGCCGCCTGCCGGACTCCGGAACCACTGCGGGTTCCGGCATGGAGTCCGGTGCGAAGTCCGGGAGGCTGCCTTGTGGAACCTCCGGAGCCTCCTCCTAATGGGTCCCCTCCTGGGATCCCACCTCGGCATCCTCAGCGTCGCGAGGGGTGGAGGCAGTCGGAATGGAATCTACATCCGACGGAGCCAGGGACCCGCTTGATGAAGCGGGAAGATCATCCTCGGTCTGACTATAGGTAGTGTGCGGCATTAGAAGGACACTACGTGGCACAAAAGAGAAATTATAAATCATTCAGGAATCCGGATACTTACGATCTTGCCAGGGGCTTGGCCCTTGAGGGCCACTCCTCGTCGCCGTCGTTGGCGTTGGCGGAGCTGTCCGGAGGAAGGGTCCTTCCCCTCTTGGACCCTTCGGCCTCCCCCGTTGGGGAAGCCTTCCTCTTCCTCTCTCCCCCCTCCTGGGGAGAGCCTTCTTCCTCCTCCTCGCCTTCGGGGGAGGAGTCGGCCTTGGAGTCATCGTACGATGAGTCCGATACCACCTGGCGCCGGGAACTCCTTCGGGTTCCCGTGGCCTTCTTCTTGGCCTTCTTCTCCAGCACCACATAAAGTGCCGGGACTAGCAGCCCCATTAAACGGGTATCCGCTGGGTCTTCGGGGAGTGGAGCCGGACAGTTAACCTGTCCGGACGTCCTCTGCTAGTCCTGTTAAAGGCATCGGGAGTTTTAGATCCCACAATAGAGTCAAACTATGAAAAAAATAAACGTCCCATAAAGGATAACATATCTTACCGCACCGGCCGGGCGCTTGGTGCTGAATCTACGATCTTTAGTTGCGGATGCGGGGGTTTCTCCGCCCTTGAACAGAACCCTCCAGGCAGCTTCGTACGTTGTGTCGAAGAGCCCACTGAGGGTCCGGTGCTGTGCCGGATCGAACTCCCACAAATTGAAGGCCCGTTGTTGGCAGGGGAGAATCCGGCGGACGAGCATGACCTGGATCACATTGACAAGCCTAAGCTTCTTGTTCACCAAGGTCTGGAGACAGGACTGGAGTCCTGTCAGCTCCTCCGAACTGCCCCATTGCAAGACCTTCTCTTTCCAGGAGGTGAGCTGCATAGGGATACCAGATCTGAACTCGGGGGCCGCTGCCCATTTAGGGTCACGCGGCTCGGTGATGTAGAACCACCCCGATTGCCACCCCTTGACGGACTCCACGAAGGCCCCCTCGAGCCAGGTGACATTGGGCATTTTGCCCACCATGGCGCCTCCGCAATCCTCTTGGACGCCCTTCACTACCTTCGGCTTGACATTGAAGGTGTTTAGCCACAATACGAAGTGGGGCCAGATGCAGAGGAAGGCCTCGCACACGACGATAAACGCCGAGATGTTGAGGATGAAGTTTGGCGCCAGATCGTGGAAGTCCAGGCCGTAGTAGTACATGAGCCCCCGGACGAAGGGATGAAGTGGGAAGCCCTGTCCACGGAGGAAGTGGGGAAGGAATACGACCCTCTCATGGGGCCTGGGGGTGGGGATGAGCTGCCCCTCGTCGGGCAGCCGGTGCGCGATGTCGCTGGAAAGGTATCCGGCGCCGCACAGCTTTTCGATGTGCCCCTCCGTAACGGAGGAGGCCATCCACTTGCCTCCCGCTCCGGACATGGCTGGAGAAGGTTGAGGCGAGGTGAGCGAACTTGGGCGCTGGAGCTCGAGTGCGCGGAGATGGGTAAGCAAAGGAGGAAGAAGGCGTAGGTAAAAAGGTGGATCCTTATCCCCTTATATATGGGCGGACGAATACTATGCGTCTCCACCGGCCTGGTAAAACTCGCTTATCTCCCAAGCGCCACCATCAATGGTGCAGTTGGGTTAGCCACGTCCGTATTGATGGGAATCCTGGAATAAGGGGAACACGATCTCTGCTTCGACAAGACGTGCCAAGGAAACCGCTTCGCTAAACGCACTGAGGTGGTATGATTCAAGTAAAGTCTTGGTGGTGGTATGACGTCATGCCACAAAATACGTCAGCAGATTGAACTTTCGTACATATTATTCTCTCTACGGTGGAAGGTGGAATTTATTTGGCAGAGCCGGACACTGTCCTGGCGTTCATAATCTTCTATGAATTATTCGGAGGAGGAACCCGCCTTGCAATGCCGAACAATATGCGCGCCGGACTCATCGTCATTGAAGCATGGTTCAGGGGCTACTGAGGGAGTCCTGGACTAGGGGGTGTTCGGATAGCCGGACTATCATCGTCAGCCGGACTCCAAGACTATGAAGATACAAGATTGAAGACTTCGTCCCGTGTCCGGATGGGACTTTCCTTGGCGTGGAAGGCAAGCTTGGCGATACGGATATGTAGATCTCCTACCATTGTAACCGACTCTGTGTAACCCTAGCCCTCTCCGGTGTCTATATAAACCGGAGGGTTTTAGTCTGTGGGACACACAACCATTACAACAATCATACCATAGGCTAGCTTCTAGGGTTTAGCCTCCTTGATCTCATGGTAGATCCACTCTTGTACTACCCATATCATCAATATCAATCAAGCAGTAGTAGGGTTTTTCCTCCATCGAGAGGGCCCGAACCTGGGTAAAAACATCGTGTCCCTTGTCTCATGTTACCATCCGCCTAGACGCACAGTTTGGGACCCCCTACCCGAGATCCGCCGGTTTTGACACCGACAATGATCCTCTTTGGTGAGAGCACCTCCGCCTCCCAAACCGGGTCAGCAACCTCATGGTCCACTACCTAGTCTAACCCGAGCCTCAATTTGGCGCCTGCAGCCCCCCTCGGCGAGATCCACCACCGCCCGAACCACCGTCCACCGGAGTGTAGGCCGCCGTCGAAGTGGTACTCGCTGACGACCAACTCCACCACCCACAGGTGCGGAAGAGCTCCGTGAACCCGTAGGTACCCTCATTTCCCCCTACCTCACCGTGGATCGACGCCGGCAACCACCGCGGCCCTCGGGCGCCGGTGTGCTCTGTTTTGAAATTCAAACCTGACGGGTGGGACCCCCTTGTCAGCTTTTTCTTTTTTTCGAAACGTTTTCTGAAAGCGCCTTCGGGCAAAATACGCTTTCTAACCGAAACGTTTTCTGTCTTTTTTTAAACTACCCCCTGGAAAGTTTCGGTTTCATCAGAGATTAGTCCCGTGACTAAAACCCTTATAACTTTTAAACAAAAGATGATTTTGAGTTGATTCCTTTTCTGTCATCTATAATTTTTTGTCTAGTTTTTTATCATATTTATTTGCAAATTATTTGGAACAACTTTTATGCACACACGGTATTTACGTTAGTATACGATTTTCTTTATAACATAGATACCGAAGGAGGTGACGGAGCCGCAAACTTCACCGAGCTAGACTCCGACTACTCCAAACCAGGCAAGCATGTTTGAACCTTTGATAGGATGAGTGTCTTGCATGTTTAGTTGAGTAGTTTTCTCATGGCATGTTCATATAAGCATTAGTGGATGTTATATTGCATGCAAAGCAAGCTACAAGTGAGCTTCGAAATTTGATGTGTTTATATGGTGGTGAGATAACCTGATCATGTGGTGGCATGATAGGTTGTAAGCTAGCATTGTTGAGGCATGCCAGTCTTATGCCAACCATTTAACTCTGGTATTAATGTGGATCAAGTCATGTTCTCGTTTGTCTTTTCTTTTGTGCTGCCACATGTCTTCTGCAAAGAATGCGGTCGAGTCAGTTGCAAACCTCTTTCCTTGTACACACCAAATAGAGGGGCCGTGATGAGGGTTCCATGGCCCTGGATTAAAGCCCATCATCCAGTCAGGGGGCATGGGTGTTTCCGGTTGGGACTGAGAGGGGGGCACCCCTTAGAGCGCGCGATATAAATTTGATCCCATGCTATTCGAGGTTGTGGCCTCCCCGTCTTAAAGTTTTTCTTGAACGTTGCCTAGGGTGATCCCTGGTAGCAGAATGTGGAAAGGGTGTGTACTGGTTAGATGTGTTTCTTCTAAAATACCGTAAACGGAACTAGTCCTTTGTGACTACTGAAATCCGTTGGCTGTGGTTAAAGAGTACAAACTCTGCAGAGTCAAAACCATTCAAGTATCCATGTCCACGATCAAGGACTTGAACAGCATCTCAGTGTCAGTGTCACTCTTAGTGTCGATCTTGGTGTCAACACCAGTGTTAGTTTCCGGAGAATAAGCATGAAAACTGAGAGTGGTAAACCCGGCTGAATGCTATTCCTATGAATGGACTAACCAGTTTATTATTATGTGCTGAGTATTTCCTTGGAATGATTTAAATTCATGAACTGCTTGAATTCCAATAATGAAATATAAGCCCTTTATGTGATGGCGCTCAGACGTCTGACTGTGGCACTCTTGTGATTTACTTTTTGATATAAGCCCTTTATGAGATGTCGCTCAGACGTCTGACTGTGGCACTCTTGTTATTTACTTTCGATATAAGCCCTTTATGTGATGTCGCTCAGACGTCCGACTGTGGCATTCTTGTTATGTACTTTTGATATAAGCCCTTTATGTGATGTGGCTCAGACGTCCGACTGTGGCATCCTTGTTATTTACTTTCATTATAAGCCCTTTTTGAGATGTCGCTTAGATGTCCGGCTAAGGCACGTTCTGTCATTTACTTTCAATATAAGCCCTTTATGTCATGTCGCCCTGACGCCCGACTGCGGCATGTTAATTTATTTTTACCTTTCGAGGTGTCGCTTCGGACACTCGATCGGTCTTCATTTATTTTATTGGGATTTTGGGAGGACTACCGCCTGACTTCCTTTTTATTTATCATGTCGTGCAAATTTATTGTCTGAGTGTGCATTACTAATCTGCTCATGTGCATCATGTTTCCATTTGTTATATCTTATGTCATTGTCTTGCGAGTACATTCAAAGTACTCACTTGGCTTGTTGATTTGGCCAGATGTTGACGAAGGCAATCTTATGGATGAAGAGTATGATAGCGAGTCCGACGCCTAGGGGAGTCCCAGTCAGTCCCGTGCGATCCTGGAAATGGTCACTTGTATCATATACGCTTCCGCTACCCGAATAAAAAAATCATCAAGCCTCACTCCGGCGCTCGATGAGCTGTAAGATTTACGAGTCTCACCAACTTCATTGTGACACATCCACCACCACTTTTATTACGAGTCAGTAGTTATGCCACCATACCCTTGTGTCATATCCGCCTTTATGTATAATATCGGCGTGCTTGTAATAAATTGTTGAGCAGCCTCAGCTCAACCATGTATAATATTTAGTACTTCTGGATTTCTGTATCAAGGATTTGTCCACTAGTTAGGAAGATTTTCCTATACTAGTCTTATATAAAGGACGGTTTCTCAATAAATGTCTTATTGGAAAACCGGTCCTGACAGCGGGTCCTCCTCAATCCAGCACCACCGGCCCCGCCAGTCTTCCCACCTCTCCTTCGTGGTGCCATCCGGGTACGCCCCCTTGGCCCTCGGGATCCAGGCGATGCAACCAGCGATGGCGCCCCCTTTTTGGATCCGAGGGGAAAAGTAATGGTGGAAGAGCGCCATGCTGGGGTGCACCCCGACGAAGCCCTCGCAGAGATGTGCGAAGAGGGCCATGCACACCATGGCATTCGGGGTGAAATCCAAGAGACCGAAGTCGTAGGTGTGCATGATATCCTTGAAGAAATCATAAAATGGGGGTACCGATTTGGGGAAGGCCCGGCGCTGGCAGGGACGACGTGCGTGGCTGGATGCCCTGTCTTCTCTCCCCCCGTCTTCACTCCCCACAGATCCTTGAACATATCCTGGAGCTCGAGCACGCCAACCGTGGAGGGGAAGTAAGCGAACTGCGCCCGTCGCGCCACCAGCTCGCTCTTCGGCTGCTCCCTCACCGTGGTGTCCTTCGCCTCTCCCTTGCTTTTTGTGGACTTGGGCGCCATGGCGACTGCGGGAAGCGAAAGAGCAGGGGATGGCAGAAGCACAGCGGCGATGGACGAAGGCAGAGAGGCTCGAGAAGAAGGAAGAAAGGGGGTGGCGGTTCTAAGATTGGAGGAAGGCGCAAGGGGGGGGGGTAAAGTTTGCAGCGCGCCCACGATTATTCCTTTTTATGGGGAAGGCGTGGGCCGCCTCCTTTCCCATTAACTGCGATACGATGCATACGTGCGAACTCTGTCCCACACATGCCTCCCACGTCACACGCGCGCACACGACCCCCACGTCGCATGTTCAACGCGGGTCATGGAGAAGCGCAGCGGACGGAGCAGTTACCACGGTGAAATCCGCCCCAACTACCCGCACACCATTCTGGGCCTGGCCCAACAACATGCTGCGCTTATGTATGGCCCAGGACCGGGGGCTCCTGTCGGTGTACAAAAGTAGGGGCTCTGCTTTTGACCCCTTTACTTGTGCACGGGCAGTCAGAGCCTCCCTCCATGGCCACGCATAACAGGGTAGGAAAGGGAAGCAGGAAAGAAGCCGAAGGCACAAGACAAACAAAGCAACGACAAGGACCAAGGCCACAAAGATCAGATGGACGAAGCAGGTTTCCCCGGCAAGGGTCCCTCAACGGCCCCGGCAAGACCCTTGCCGGGGCAGCTCGCCCACACCAGCTGAGCGAGCCACCTTTGAGCCCACCAACACTATACATACGCATTGGGACAGGGCACGGGAGGCACCTCCATGGTGGCATGTAGATC
Source organism: Triticum aestivum (assembly GCF_018294505.1). Taxonomy (NCBI): domain Eukaryota; kingdom Viridiplantae; phylum Streptophyta; class Magnoliopsida; order Poales; family Poaceae; genus Triticum; species Triticum aestivum. The sequence continues at coordinate 237,965,274 of NC_057813.1, forward strand.
TTTGTGAAGACAAAGAATAGTCAAGATCAAATGAGGATAGGAAGGCAACAATCCTCGGCAGGGTTCTTACCGAGGAAGCCCACGAGACCCTCGGCAAGGTCCTTGCCAGGGATGATGGCGTGCCGCGGCAAGACCCTTGTCGGGCCACCCGGCAAGGCCCTCGCCAAGCGCGCCAGCAGTGCCACTGCCAAGCCCACACCAGCCAAGTCTCCGCCACTGTTCGCATGCAACTGCCGACCCAACCAGCTGGGTAGGCACCTACATGGCAACATGCAACCCTTCGTGGAGGCTCCACCACCGCGCCACCTCAGTTGCCTGCCTGCCTACATGGCACCGCATGCATCGTTGCCCAGGGCGCGTGTCGAAGCAAGGAGGATCAGCGACGGACGGGACGGGGCTCGCTCCCGTCCCCGATAAAGTGAAGGGACACCTAAGCCCCGCATTAAATGCACTTTGTCCTGTAATACCAGCAATAATCTCATAGCGCTGTAGCACTTTCCACCTCCTGTGTGCCACTGTGGCAGCCCGTTTCGCCTATAAAAGGAGGCCCATGGCGCACTGGAGAAGGATTCGGCTCTTTCAAACCTAGCAACACCCAGAGCTAGTTCAATAGCTCAAGAACACTAAATACATCCACCAAAGCAGGATCGTAGGGTTTTACACATCTTTGTGGCCCGAACCTGGGTAAATCCCCTTTGTGATGTCTACTAGTCCCGATCTTCTCATGATCCAGCGCCCCGCAATCATAGTAGGGATTGCAGTGATCCCATAGGTGTCGTTTCCCACCGACACATTGCTATCTATTCATGGGCATCTCCATAGCTCGTTGATACGCCTAGTTGATGTGAGACTATCTTCTCCCTTTTTGTCCTCACAACCACCACCTTGTACCACCATAGTGCTATGTCCATGGCTTGCGCTCGTGTATTGCGTAAGAGTTGAAAAATCTGGAGCGCGTTAAAAAGTATGAACCAATTGCTCAGCTGAAACCGGGGTTGTGCTTGATGGGAGTATATTGTGTGATGAAGATGGAGCATAGCCAGACTATATGATTTTGTAGGGATAGGCTTTCTTTGGCTATGTTATTTCGATAAGACATAATTGCTTGGTTTGTATGCTTGAAGTATTATTGTTTTTATGTCAAATGATAGACTATTCCTTTGAATCACTTGTGTCTTAATATTCGTGCCATGATTAGACATATGATCAAGATTATGCTAGGTAGCATTCCACATCAAAAATTATTTTTTTATCATTTACCTACTCAAGGACGAGCAGGAATTAAGCTTGGGGATGCTGATACGTCTCCGTCGTATCTATAATTTTTGATTGTTCCATGCCAATATTATTCAACTTTCATATACTTTTGGCAACTTTTTATATTTTTTGGGGACTAACATATTGATGCAGTGCCCAGTGTCAGTTCTTGTCTGTTGCATGTTTTATGTTTCGCAGAAACCCCATATCAAACACAGTCTAAACGGGATAAAAATAGACGGAGAATTATTTTGGAATATTTGTGATTTTTGGGAAGTAAAATCAACGTGAGACGATGCCCGTGGTGGCCAGGAGATAGGGGCCCACGCCCACTTAAGGTGGGCGCGCCCCCCACCCTCCTGGGCCACTCATAAGGCGGTTGATGCCCTTCTTTCGCCGCAAGAAAACTAATTTTTGGAAAACGATCTGGGCGAAGGTTTTAATCCAATCGGAGTTACCGATCTCCAGATATAAAACAAACGGTGCGAGAGCAGAATTCCAGAACGCAGAAATAGATAGAGACAGAGAGACAGATCCAATCTCGGAGGGGCTCTCGCCCCTCGCACGCCATGGGAGCCAAGTACCAGAGGGAAACCCTTCTCCCATCTAGGGAGAAGGTCAAGGAAGAAGAAGAAGAATAAGGGAAGGCCTCGCCCCCTTGCTTCCGGTGGTGCCAGAACTCCGCCGGGGGCCATCATCATCACTGCGATCTTCACCAACAACTTCACCGCATTCATCACCAACTCTTCCCCCGTCTATGCTATGGTGTAACCCCTCTCTTACCCCCTGTAATCTCTACTTAAACATGGTGTTCAACGCTATATATTATTTTCCAATGATGTATGGCTATCTTATGATGTTTGAGTAGATCCGTTTTGTCATATGGGTTAATTGATGATCGTGATTGGTTTGAGTTGCATGTTTTATTATTGGTGCTGTCCTATGGTGCTCTCCGTGTCGCGCAAGCATGAGGGATCCCCGCTGTAGGGTTTGCACTATGTTCATGATTTGCTTATGGTGGGTGGCGCGAGTGAACAGAAGCACAGACCCGAGTAAGTAGGTTGTTTGCATATGGGATAAGAGGACTTGATACTTTAATGCTATGGTTGGGTTTTACCTTAATGATCTTTGGTAGTTGCGATGCTTGCTAGAGTTCCAATCATAAGTGCATATGATCCAAGAAGAGAAAGTATGTTACCTTATGCCTCTCCCTCAAATAAAATTGCAATAGTGATTACCGGTCTAGTTATCGATTGCCTTGGACAAATAACTTTATCGTAACAAAAAGATATCTACTAATACTTACTTTATTGCATCTTTATCTAAACAGCCCCTCGTTTATATTTACGTGCACTTTATTATCTTGCAAACCTATCCTATCACACCTACAAAGTACTTCTAGTTTCATACTTGTTCTAGGTAAAGTGAAGGCTAAGCGTGCGTAGTGTTGCATCGGTGGTCGATAGAACTTGAGGGAATATTTGTTCTACCTTTAGCTCCTCATTGGGTTCGACACTCTTACTTATCGAAAGAGGCTACAATTGATCCCGTATAATTGCGGGATATCAGAGCCTTACAATACTCTGCCGTGAAGAAGATCTTCGTGGAGATGGCTTCACCGAGAGCTTCAAGTTTGACTCCAGGCCTCCTCAGAATGCAAGCTGGCGCACACTCCGTGTATAGAAGATTCTGAATATTCATCTTCGGCTGCAACTGTTGTTGTGAGAGTCGTCGATGAAGAAGACAATGCCACTTCACCAACTTTATCTGCATTGCGTCATGATTCTGCGTCAGGCCCGTCTGCACCACCAAATCCAACATCGACCCTGCTCCTTTGTCTACTCCTGCTGGGAATGAGTAGATGCTCTATGTCTTCAAACCATTTTGGTCATTACTGACAAAAGGGGGAGAAGCATATGAGTTGATATTCTTCAAGCGGGTCCATATGGGTGGTTGTATTATTTTTGCTATGTCTTTACAACTCTTGTCTTTTGAAACAATTTGGTTTTTGAGTTGGAACGCTTAAACCTGATGGTCGTCTCCTACTTTTGCTGCTACCTAGTAATGTGATGATAAATACTGCATGAAGTCATTCTGCAGACGTCCATTTTTCATTGTGCATGTCATTATCTTCAGTATCTATCTATATGCACGATGAATTGTCTTCATAAGTTGGAGAGGATCTCCACAAAGTAAAAACAGCCATGTGCATTTGCATTCAATGGCAAACTACTTACGTGCACATCTTTAGGGGGAGCCTTTTGCTACTTATGAAGACAATGCCTTAATCCTTAACTTTCACATACTTTTATCCCCGTTGAAAACTTCAACCAGTTTGTTACCAATCACCAAAAAGGGGGAGATTGTAAGTGCATCTAGTGCCACCCCTAGTTGGTTTTGGAGTATTGACGACAAACCTGGTTGAGGGACTAATGTGTTTGTGAGAATTGCAGGATAATACAGGTAGTAGTCCCTTATTGATTCGGTTTACCTACTAGAGATGACCCCTAAAAATGTGTGAAGACACTGAAGACAATGGTGGTTTGTGAACACATTCACAGTGAAGATTATGACATGAGAAGACATTCACGTGAAGACTATGGAGTACAAAGACGTAGTTGTTTCATAGGTTCCTTTTCTTCTTTGTTGAGTCATAGGAACCACCGTACTGTTAAGTGGGGTCCAAGTGAACAAAGTAAGAATGACTGATGTGATGCTCAACCAAATCCTATGTCTTTGAGCGAAGACAATGAGAGCAAATCTTATCCAGAGCTGGATGAGTCGGCTTTGCTTGTAGCCCAAGTAAAGCTGTCGCATGTGTTTGAAATTCGACCGTTGGACACGTGTCGGTTCTTTAGTGACCCAGGGTCATTCCGAACAAATCAGGTTGGGTTGCCTCCTGGCTATAAATAGCCCACCCCCTATACCATAAATTGGTGGCTTCTCAGAGTTAGTTCACGACTTTTGTCGTTTGAGAGCAACCCACCTCTGAAGCATTTGAGATAGAGAGAGATCCTTGCGAGGACACAGCCCAAAACACCCAGAGCCAAAGAGTGTTAGGCATCACTCAAGTCTTTCTGTCCACGTGACCTGAACAATTGTTACACTTGAGGACAATGAATCCTCCAGCTGGTTAGGCGTCATGTCCTGAGTATCCAAAAGTCATTGTGGATCGCCGGTGAACGAAGTCTGTGAAGGTTTGGAAGTCTACCTCGAAGACTTACTAGAGTGATTGGTGAGGACTTGGCGTTCTTAGCTCAAGGGGAATCACTACGAAAAAAATACAATTCTGTGATGATACGTGTTTTCAAAGTAGGTCATGTTTTTTGTCATGCATGTACATCCATTACGATTTTATGACAGAATCAAGATAGTCATACCTGTGCTGTCGTAGAAGTGTTCCGTGACACTACCAAAATTATCATCATGGAAGTGTCCACTTCCATGACGATAAATCACGCGTCACAGAAGTGCTTTCGTCGAGGGTGATCGACACGTGGCATCCACCGTAACGGAACGTTGTTAAGCTATTTGGTCGGGTTTGGGATCCGATAACCCGTTAACAGCCCAGACCATTTCCACGTGTAAAATTCTTATTGGCCGGACGAAACACGTGTCAGCTCGTCAGTGGGTCAGATAGGCACCTATGACATGTCGACACGTGCCACGACCCACCACTGGCCCATTTAGGTTACAAAGCTGGCCCCCTTGACTTGGTCAAAAGTTAATGGGCTGGCCCATAAAAAACCTATTAACAGTCTCTTTGCAAATAGCCCATTTTACGGCCCTGTAACTCACGGCTCGTCAGGCCCTAACGGAAATCGGCCCAACAACGTCATGTGGGCCATCGAATATAACACCAGCCCATTTCACTTTCGGCCCATGTATGGCCCACGACGTCTTTCGGCCCATTTGAGGCTTTCGTATCTTTAGGCCCTTTAGAGGCCATACGTTCTTGGGCTCCTTTCCGGCCCTCGATTACTTCCGGCCCGTTACTGGCCTGTTCCCCAAATGGGCCAAATTCGGCCCATGGCAAGAGTTGGCCCATTTCTGGCCTGTTAACCCGTTGTGTAGTTTCCAGCCCGTCATACAGTCTAGCCCATTACCCATTATACCTGTGACAGAATTAAGCCATTGCTGTCCTCCGGCCTATTAACGGCCCGTTACCGTGCTGGGCCGATACCAATTACACCCGTTTACGGGCCAAGTAGACCCATTTATCCAATGGCCTGAGGCCCACCGATTCTACGACCCTATTGGAGGCCCATTTATCAACGGCCCGTAGGAGACCCATGGATCCTACGGCCCGTATATGGCCCATGGTTGTTGCGGCCACTAGCAAACCAGGGAAAAAGAAGACTGTGAAACAAAATAAGGCCGAAACTAATGCTAGGCTATTAAGGCGACTGCACAAATTACATCCACTTGGCATCAAAGATCGCCACCAGTGCAAATATAGGGAACACCCTACACTATACAAAAATGGCTTGTTGTTTTCTTTAGACGATGGCTCCAAGTTAAGAACAAATTTTGTATCGCACCAAAACAAATTACAACTATATAACAAAAGGAAGGTTGGCATAAAACTTAACAGTCTAGCAGATCAATGCACCACCAGAAGTTCAGAAGCTCAGTTCATTTGACCTGTGTGTTACGTTTTCATGTTGTATTGTCCGATGGAGCACCATAACCCTTGCCTTCATTTCTCCTAGGCTCCTGAACAACGTAGCAAATGTCTGATAGTCTGGTTTCAAAACCATGCATATCTTGACGACATCGAACAATGTCTCTCCTTGTTTCACAAAGGGTCTCTGTTAGGGAATGGACTTGTGTCTGGAGCACAGATACAACATTGCTTTGAGCTTGCATATCTTGATCATGAGGCAGTTTGGACAAGATTTCCTTAACAACCAACCCAGTATTACGCAGGAACATGCTTTTGGCATTGTTAGTGGACAGGTGCCGATCCACTGTAGCAAGAGTTGACATTGCAGTTATAGTTGCCTCGCCACCTTCAGAAGGTGGCGGTTCCACCATTTTTTCCGTAGCTCACTGAAAAGTTGAGTTTTTACATTAGTAGTACCACAACAGAAGATATTGAGGCAGCAAAACCAAACAAAAGAGCTTTGGTCTATATACAGAACTTATTCTGGTGAACCCATGTAAAATATTAGTTGTATTTTATTGCAAAGTACAAAATAAAACCAGGTTCCAAACATATGACCATGTACCATCACTAATGTACTGTCTATTTCTTCACATTGTATTGAGGCCTAAGGATAAAGAGACGAAGTTTATAATACAGTAAGCATAGTATGACATCATTCATATCACAAAACAACTGAGAATAGACAAACAAGCAATTGTAACATTGTGTGGGAAAGTCTAGCACGGAACTAGATTATAGGTCAAGATCAAAGGAACATCACTCCTCTCTTTTAAACCTTATAAGGTGCAATGATACGCTAAGACAATTGTGTATAAAATTGAAAAGAGTAATAGACATTGGCTGCAAACTATGCAGTTCAAGGCACAAGTCAGAGTAAGTAGTAGTTAAAAGGCATGAGGAGTAAGGACTTACAACAGCGGCTTTGACTAGTGTAGTCATGCCCTTCTTCTTGCTGGTGTGACAGTCCTTGAAGATTTCCACAGCATTTGGTTCAGGTACTTTTTGGTCCTTGCGGGCTTTGCTCTGCATTTGGAACAAGTCAATATAGATCTAATAATATGGTACAACAAAAAGAGTGAAACAGTAGCTAATTACAAGAGCCTCGTAGTGTGCAATTTAGCTACAAGATCCTGTCGTCTGTTGGAATTTCACTTTCATACGGTTGGCCTTGTTCTTTGAATAGTTCACCTACAAGAAGATATATTTGTGTGGCACATGCATAAATAGGACTTCAACATGTGATCTGATCACATATATATAATGTACCTGATACTTCGGATCAGACCAGTGTTTAACGAGGCCCCTCCTGTATTTATCCGATATATTTTCCATTGGAGATGTTTGGGAAAGTTCACTGTTAGCCTTGCCTTCAAAGTGAGTTTTGCTCAAGTTATACCGATACTCTCGCAGAGCAGACTTGAAAACATGGGTGCAAGCTTGTCTGGTTGCATCATCTTGGCTATCCAACTTGAACCTCATCTATTGAAAATTATGGGAGTCTCATTATCAGCAACCTAGAAAGTATGGGACTGAGCAGGATGATATTACTAGTTTCCATACATAACCATACTTACAAACAAATGGTCTAGGAAGGTGTTGAACTGGGTTTATTCTTTGTCATTCCTGTACTGAATCCATGTTGGGAGGATACATACATGACACCTAATGGCAACCGTTGCCTCTGATACTAACTTGGCTGACTCTGTAGCATCAAGTGGCCTTTTTAAACCGGTCTCAAAACAGATCTCCATTCTTACTTCTCTAGATTTACTTAACCTATCAAGCATTATCCCTGATGTTTGTTTCCTCTTGCGCCTAGGTGCTAGTCCAACAACGAACATAGGAAGTGTTAGTGTACATCAAACTGTGAGACTACATATAAAGAAGCATGCAACTATAACTTGACTCCAGCAACTACCTTCTTGTTGTTGAATCTCACAAGGTTCATCTGATCTTGCCAACTCGTCTTGTGTCAAGAGTGCTTGGGAAGTAGTGTCAGGTGGCAAGGGAGCTTGGGAACGTGCTGCTGCTACGTCTTGAGCTTGCGTTGGTTTTCCTTGAAGAGGAAAGGGTGATGCAGCAATAGTAGCGTAAGTATTTCCCTCAGTTTTTGAGAACTAAGGTATCGATCAAGTAGGAGGCTCCTCAGAAGTCCCACGCACCTACACAAACAAACAAGAACTCACAACCAATGCAATAAAGGGGTTGTCAATGCCTTCATGGCCACTTGCGGAAGTGAGATCTGATAGAGATAATATGATAAGATAAATATATTTTTGGTATTTTATAATATAGATTGGAAAAGTAAAGATGCAAATAAAAGTAGATTGAAAGCTTATATGATAAAAGATAGACCCGGGGGCCATAGGTTTCACTAGTGGCTTCTCTCAAGATAGCATAAGTATTACGGTGGGTGAACAAATTACTGTCGAGCAATAGATAGAAAAGCGAATAATTATGAGATTATCTAGGCATGATCATGTATATAGGCATCACGTCCGTGACAAGTAGACCGACCCCTTCCTGCATCTACTACTATTACTCCACACATCGACCGCTATCTAGCATGCATCTAGAGTATTAAGTTCATAAAGAACAGAGTAACGCATTAAGAAAGATGACATGATGTAGAGGGATAAAGTCATGCAATATGATATAAACCCATCTTTTTATCCTCGATGGCAACAATACAATTCATGCCTTGTTGCCCCTGCTGTCACTAGGAAAGGACACCACAAGATTGAACCCAAAGCTAAGCACTTGTCCCATTGCAAGAAAGATCAATCTAGTAGGCCAAACCAAACTGATAATTTGAAGAGACTTGCAAAGATAACTTAATCACACATAAAAGAATTTAGAGGAGATTCAAATATTTCTCATAGATAAACTTGATCATAAACCCACAATTCATCGGATCTCGACAAACACACCGCAAAAAGAGTTACATCGAATGGATCTCCAAGAAGATCAAGGAGAACATGGTATTGAGATCCAAAAACAGAGAAGAAGCCATCTAGCTAATAACTATGGACCCGAAGGTCTGTGATAAACTACTCACAACCCATCGAAGAGGTTGTGGTGTTGATGTAGAAGCCCTCCGTGGTTGATTCCCCCTCCGGCGGAGCGCCGGCGAAGGCTCCAAGATGGGATCTCGCAGATACAGAAGGTTATGGTGGTGAAAATTGTTTTTCGTGGTCGCCCCTGATGTTCTCGGGGTACGTGGGTATATATAGGAGGAAGAAGTAGGTCGGTGGACGCCCGAGGGGCCCATGAGATAGGGGAGCGCGCCCAGTAGGGGGGCGCCCTCCACCCTCGTGGCCTCCTCGATTGCTTCTTGACTTGCAATCCAAGTCCTCTGGATCACGTTTGTTCCAAAAAGATCGCTCCTAAAGGTTTCATTTCGTTTGGACTCCATTTGGTATTCCTTTTATTCGAAACACTGAAATAGGCAAAAAAACAGCAATACGGGCTGGGCCTCCGGTTAGTAGGTTAGTCCCAAAAATGATATAAAAGTGTAAATAAAGCCCATAAACATCCAAAACAGGTAATATAATATCATGGAACAATCAAAAATTATAGATATGTTGGAGACGTATCAAGCATCCCCAAGCTTAATTCCTGCTCGTCCTCGAGTAGGTAAATGATAAAAACATAATTTTTGATGTGGAATGCTACCTAGCATAATTCTCAATGTAATTTCCTTTATTGTGGCATGATTGTTCAGATCCAAATGATTCAAGATAAAAGCTTATAAAACATAAACATAGTAATACTTCGAAGCATACTAACAAATAAGCATGTCCTATCAAAATAGCATAGCCAAAGAAAGCTTATCCCTACAAAATCATATAGTTAAGCCATGCTTCATTTTCATTACACAAAATGTTCCCATCATGCACAACCCCGGTTTCAGCCAAGCAATTGGTTCATACTTTTTAATGCACTTCAGCTTTTTCAACTCCTACACAATACATGAGCGCAAGCCATGGACATAGAACTATGGTGGTATATGGTGGTGGTTGTGAGGACAAAAAGGGGAGAAGATAGTCTCACATCAACTAGGTGTATCAACGGGCTATGGAGATGCCCATCAATAGATATCAATGTGAGTGAGTAGGGATTTCCATGCAACGGATGCACTAGATCTATAAATGTATGAAAGCTCAACAAAAGAAACTAAGTGGGTGTGCATCCAACTCGCTTGCTCACGAAGACCTAGGGCATTTTGAGGAATCCCATCATTGTAATATACAAGCCAAGTTCTATAATGAAAAATTCCCACTAGTATATGAAAGTGACAACACAAGAGACTCTCTATCATGAAGATCATGGTGCTATTTCGAAGCACAAGTGTGGAAAAGAGATAGTAGCATTGTCCCTTCTCTCTTTTTCTCTCATCATTTTTTTATTTTTTTTCCTTCCTCTTTTTTTGGCCTTTATTTTTTTTATTTGGTGGGCTCTTTGGCCTCTTTTTTTCTCTTTTTTTATTTAAAGTCCAAAGTCTCATCCGGACTATTGGGGGAATCATAGTCTTCATCATCCTTTTCTCACTTGGGACAATGCTCTAACAATGAAGATCATCACACTTTTATTAATTTACAACTCGAGAATTACAATTCAACACTTAGAACAAAATATGACTCTATATGAATGCCTCCAGCGGTGTACTGGGATATGCAATGAATCAAGAGTGACATGTATGAAAATTATGAGGGTGGCCTTGCCACAAATACAATGTCAACTACATGATCATGCAAAGAGCAATATGACAATGATGGAGCGTGTCATAATAACGAAACGTTGGAAAGTTGCATGGCAATATATCTCGGAATGGCTATGGAAATGCCATAATAGGTAGGTATGGTGTCTGTTTTGAGGAAGGTAAATAATGGGTGCATGATACCGGCGAAAGTTGCGCGGTATAATAGAGGGAGCAAAGTGGAAGGGTGAGTGTGCGTATATCCGTGGACTCACACTAGTCATAAAGAACTCATATACTTATTGCAAAAGTCTACTTGCCCTCGAAGCAAAGTACTACAACGCATGCTCCTAGGGGAAGGGTTGGTAGGAGTTAACCATGGCGCGATCCCGACCTCCATTCATAAGGGAGACAATTAAAAGAGCACCTCATGCAACAAATTTGTCACATAACTTTTACCATACGTGCATGCTACGGGACTTGCCAACTTCAAGACAAGTATTTCACAATTTCATAGTTACCCACTAGCATGACTCTAACATTACCACCTCTATATCTCAAAACAATTATCAAGCATCAAATTGATCCTAGTGTTTTATGCACTTTCTATATAGTTTTTATTATATCCAACTTGGATGCTCATCATTCTAGGACCAAATTTATAACCATAGAAAACACCATGCTGTTCTAAAAGACTCTAAAAATAATATAAGTGAAGCATGAGATATCAAAAATTTCTTCAAAATTAAGCCACCGCCATGCTCTAAAAGATATAAGTGAAGCACTAGAGCAAAAACTATCTAGCTCAAAAGATATAAGTGAAGCACAGAGAGTATTATAATAAATTCTAATCAAGTGGGCTTCTCCCAAAAGGTGTGTACAGCAAGGATGATTGTGTAAAACTAAAAAGCAAATACTAATATCATACAAGACGCTCCAAGCAAAACACATATCATGTGGCGAATAAAAATATAGCTCCAAGTAAAGTTATCGATAAACAAAGACGAAAGAGGGGATGCCTTCCGGGGGCATCCCCAAGCTTAGGCTTTTGGCTATTCTTGAATATCTTGGGGTGCCTTGGGCATACCCAAGCTCAGGCTCTTGCCACTCCTTATTGCATAGTCCATCAAATCTTTACCCAAAACTTGAAAACTTCACAACACAAAACTCAACAAGAAATCTCATAAGCTCCGTTAGTGAAAGAAAGAAAAACCACCACATAAGTTACTGTAATGAACTCATTCTTCATTTATATTGGTGTTAAACCTACTGTATTTCAAGTTCTCTATGGTTCATACCCTTACATACTAGCCATAGATGCATCAAAATAAGCAAACAACACACGAAAAACAGAATCTGTAAAAAAACAGAACAGTCTGTAGCAATCTTTAACTCTCGAATACTTATGGAACTCCAAAAATCCTACCAAAATAGGAAGTCCTGGGAAATTTGTCTAGTGATCTACAGAAAAAAGTATCAATGCAAAAGCACGTTTCTGTGAATTACTAAAACTATTTTCGTGCGCGCAAAGTTTCTGTTTTTCAGCAGAATCAAATTAACTATCACCGTAGGTTATCCTATAGGTTCTACTTGGCACAAACACTAATTAAAACATAAAAACACATCTAAATAGAAGGTAGATGCAAAATTTATTACTAAACAGAAATAAAAACAAAAAAACACAAAATAAGATTGCAATCTATATCAAGAACGATAAAATCTACGGGCACCAAATTCCTATTTGCAACAATGAGAACATCATTGATCCTTCCCATTGTCTATTTAATGGTGGAATCCGCAAGGTGCAAATTTAAAGAGCAATCATCAAGATCATGGAAACCTAGAATATCACATAAAGTTTTCAGAATCGTGGAAATAGTAGCACCCAAATCACATAAAGCATAACACTCATGATCTTTAATTTTAATCTTTATAGTAGGTTCCCACTCATCTTAAAGTTTTCTAGGTATAGAACTTCCAAATTAAGTTTTTCATCAAAAGATTGCATCAAGGAATCAACAATATGTTTGGTAAAAGCTTTATTTTGACTATAAGCATGAGGAGAATTCACAACGGATTGCAACAAGGAAATACAATCTTCTAAAGAACAATTATCATAATTAAATTCCTTGAAATCCAAGATAGTGGGTTCAATGCTATCTAAAGTCTTGACCTCTCCAATCCCACTTTTACCAAATTTAGCATCAAGATCTAAAAACTCTGAATCATTGGGACGCCTTTTAACTAAAGTTGACTCATCTCCAGTCCCATCATTATTAAGATTCATATTGCAAAACAAAGATCTAATAGGGGACACATCAATAACTTTAAGATCTTCATCATTATTTTCATGGAAACTAGAAGAACACGCCGTAATAAAGCAATCTTTCTTAGCACGCAATCTAGCGGTTCTTTCTTTGCACTCATCAATGGAAATTATCATAGCTTTGAGAGACTCATTCATATCATGCTTAGGAGGAGTAGATCTAAGTTTCAAAGAATCAACATCAAGCGAGAGTCTATCAACGTTCCTAGCCAAATCATCAACTTTGAGCAATTTTTCTTCAAGCAAGGAATTAAAATTCTTTTGAGATATCATAAATTCTTTCACACTATTCTCAAAATCAGAGGGCATCTTATTAAAATTGGAATTACTAGGGAACGGTTTAGGATTAAAGTTTCCCCTATAAGCATTGTTTCCAAAATTATTCCTACCAACAAAATTCACATCCATAGATTTATTATTATTCTCAATCAAAGTAGACAAAGGCATATCATTGGGATCAATAGGAGCACTCTTAGTAGCAAACAATTTCATAGGTTCATCCATCTTTCCACTCAAAACATTAATTTGTTCTATAGCATGCACTTTTTTACTAGTAGATCTTTCAGTGTGCCATTGAGAATAATTAGACATAATATTATCAAGGAGTTTTGTAGCTTCTCCTAAGGTGATTTCCATAAACATGCCTCCCGCGGCCGAATCTAAAATATTTCTAGAAGCAAAATTCAATCCGGCATAAATTTTTTGTATGATCATCCATAAATTCAAACCATGAGTAGGGCAATTACGAATCATCAATTTCATTCTTTCCCAAGATTGGGCAACATTCTCATGATCAAGTTGTTTAAAATTCATAATATCGTTCCTAAGAGTGATGATCTTAGCGGGAGGAAAATACTTAGAGATAAAAGCATCTTTGCACTTGTTCCATGAATCAGTACTATTCTTAGGCAAAGACGAAAACCAAACTTTAGCATGATCTCTAAGTGAAAATGGAAATAACTACAATTTAACAATATCTTTATCTGTATCTTTCTTATTTTGCATCTCACACAAATCAACAAAGTTGTTTAGATGGGTAGCGGCATCTTCACTAGGAAGGCCGGCGAATTGATCATTCATAACAAGATTCAGCAAAGCAGTATTGATTTCACAAGACTCAACATCATCGAGAGGAGCAATCGGAGTACTAAGGAGATCATTATTATTGGTACTGGAGAAATCACACAATTTGGTATTATCTTGCGCCATCTCGACAAGTAATCCAACACACAAGCAAATAAAAAGGCAAACGAAAGAGAGAGGAGATTGGGAAAGAGAGGGCGAATAAAACGGCAAGGGTGAAGTGGGGGAGAGGAAAACAAGAGGCAAATGGAAAATAATGTAAATGCGAGGGAGATGAATATGTGATGGGTACTCGGTATGTATTGACTTGAGCAAACACCTCCCCGGCAACGGCACCAGAAATCCTTCTTGCTACATCTTGAGCTTGCGTTGGTTTTCCGTGAAGAGGAAAGGGTGATGCAGCAATAGTAGCGTAAGTATTTCCCTTAGTTTTTGAGAACCAAGGTATCAATCAAGTAGGAGGCTCCTCAGAAGTCCCACGCACCTACACAAACAAACAAGAACTCGCAACCAACGCAATAAAGGGGTTGTCAATCCTTTCACGGCCACTTGCGAAAGTGAGATCTAATAGAGATAATATGATAAGATAAATATATTTTTGGTATTTTATAATATAGATTGGAAAAATAAAGATGCAAATAAAAGTAGATTGAAAGCTTATATGATAAAAGATAGACCCGGGGGCCATAGGTTTCACTAGTGGCTTCTCACAAGATAGCATAAGTATTACGGTGGGTGAACAAATTTCTGCGAGCAATTGATAGAAAAGCGAATAATTATGAGATTATCTAGGCATGATCATGTATATAGGCATCACGTCCGTGACAAGTAGACCGACTCCTGCCTGCATCTACTACTATTACTCCACACATCGACCGCTATCCAGCATGCATCTAGAGTATTAAGTTCATAAAGAACAGAGTAACGCATTAAGAAAGATGACATGGTGTAAAGGGATAAACTCATGCATTATGTATAAACCCCATCTTTTTATCCTCGATGGCAACAATACAATCCGTGCCTTGCTGCCCCAGCTGTCACTGGGAAAGGACACCGCAAGATTGAACCCAAAGCTAAGCTCTTCTCCCATTGCAAGAAAGATAAATCTAGTAGGCCAACCCAAACTGATAATTCAAAGAGACTTGCAAATATAACTTAATCACACATAAAATAATTCAGAGGAGATTCAAATAATTCTCATAGATAAACATGATTATAAACCCACAATTCATCGGATCTCGACAAACACACCACAAAAAGAGTTACATCGAATAAATCTCCAAGAAGATCGAGGAGAACATGGTATTGAGATCCAAAAACGGAGAAGAAGCCATCTAGCTAATAACTATGGACCCGAAGGTCTGTGGTAAACTACTCACAACTCATCGGAGAGGCTATGTTGTTGATGTAGAAGCCCTCCGTGGTTGATTCCCCCTCCGGCGGAGCGCCGGCGAAGGCTCCAAGATGGGATCTCATGGATACAAAAGGTTACGGTGGTAAAAATAGTTTTTCATGGTCGCCCCTGATGTTCTCGGGATACGTGGGTATATATAGGAGGAAGAAGTAGGTCGGTGGATGCCCGAGGGGCCCATGAGATAGGGGGCGCGCCCAGTAGGGGGGGCGCCTTCCACCCTTGTGGCCTCCTCGATTGCTTCTTGACTTGCACTCCAAGTCCTCTGGATCACGTTTGTTCCAAAAAGATCGCTCCCGAAGGTTTCATTCCGTTTGGACTCCGTTTGGTATTCCTTTTCTTCGAAACACTGAAATAGGCAAAAAAACAGCAATACGGGCTGGGCCTCCGGTTAGTAGGTTAGTCCCAAAAATGATATAAAAGTGTAAAATAAAGCCCATAAACATCCAAAACGGGTAATATAGATACGTTGGAGACGTATCAGCTGCTAGGTCAGTTGACGCACGAGTAACTCGTGCAGCTGGTAGTACTGTGGTAGGTGTTGCAAGAACTAGGGTTGTCTCTGCTTGTTTGGTGGCAGCTAATTGTTTCTGTTTGGCTTTTTTTGCAGCTCGTGTAGCATGGGATATCCTGTTTGTAGAATTTTCCACTGGACTTTGACCTTCTACTACATCATCAGTACCAGCAGAATCTGCAGGATTCATCCGTTTCTCATTCCCTGCCATTTTGTGTTTCTTCCTCTTTCTTTGTGGCATGTTAAGTCAAGCCGACAAGAAAAACTTATTACAATTTAGTTCTTCAGAACAAATTGATGTGTGATGCAGACGAACTGAACTTTGATGTTAGACAACCACATGATAGGAGGATGTAATATGTACGAAAAAAGGACGAAAGAGATAACCAGAACTATGATGTGTAAACTAAGAAGAAGACATTTCACCAAATTAGAAGCAATGCAATGGAAGGTACACACCATATGAAAGATGCTACAAATATCCCTCTAACAAGTTAACAGTGTCTCATCATAAATGGCGTTTAAACAAATGTGAAGCAGTACAAGAAATAAATCATAAGCAAGATGCAAACAACATCACACTACCAAGTTAGAGGTCTCTCGTCATTAGTGCCATTGAATATTCACAGCATTGCGTATTCACAGCTTATGATGTGTAAACTAAGGAGAAGGCATTTCAACAAATTAGAGGCAATGAAAGCTAGCCACCATATGAAAGATGCAATGAATATCACTCTACCAAGTTAAAATTGTCTCGTCATAAGTGCCATTTCAAAAAATTAGTAGTACAAGCTAGACAAGAATGCGAGATGTAACCTATATCACACACCAAAGTCAAACATGTCTTATGATTAATGATTGTTGCAAGTTACACAATAGTAGTAATTTGATGTAAGAACATGGTGTGATAGATAGATATTGTATGTTCTAGAAACAGGAACACGTGTCTTATTCAAGTATAATATGTAAAGTAAGCAGATGGAATTCAACAAAATTAGAAGCAATACAAGCTAAACATCACACATAACATGCAACCACATATAACAGTGCCATGTTAGAGGGAGCACCGATGATGGCACACTAGGGGAGATGTGCTCATCCTAAACACAGCTTTGTTGAGTGTCTATGCATGTGTTGTCTTGGAAATCATCTTGGGGGGTGCAGGAGTAGAAACTGTAGAGGCCCTCCGTTTGGAAGAAGCACCTTTATCCGCTGCCTTGCTAACTTCCTTCCACTTTATTGATTTTGAATTGTCAAGTAAAACTGACAACAAAAAGCAATAAAATTCTCTCTTCAGAACTCATTCATGCATGTGACAATCACTACATTGATGTAAGGCAAACAAATGATACCAGGATGGAATATGTACGAAAAACAGGACGGCATGGCATGTTCACACCTGTTTGTGTAAACTACGCAGAAATCGTTCCAACAAATAAGAAGCAATGCAAGCTAGACACCTCATGAAAGATGCAACCAATATGACTATGCCAAGTTAAAAGCGTCCCGTCATAAATGGAATTTCAACAAATTAGAAGGAGCGCATGCTATAAATCAAATGAAAGATGCAACTAATACTACACTGCATATACTAAAGGTGTCTCGTCATATTGATTGATGCGGGATACCAAAAAAACAATAGTTTTATGTAAGGACATGCTTAATAGACAGATGTACTATGTACTAAATACAGGAAGGCATGTCACATTAACAGGTATAATGTATAAGCTAAGCAGAATAGCACGTGCAGTTTAACCATATTGGAAGAATTACAATCCAGACACCGTATGCAACATGCAACCATATATCACGCTGCCAAGTTAGATCAAGCACCTGCGATGCTAGTGTAGGGGAAATGCGGTAATCAACTACAGAGCTACGTTCACTATCTTCATCTAGCCTTGTTGTTTCTTGAGAATCATGTCGGGAGGCTGATGCTGCATTCTTTAAATGAGGAGTAGTCCACTTGCCTGACTGCCTCATCATAAGTGATTGATGAGGGATACACAAGAATATTAGTTTGATGTACGAACATGGTTAATACACAGATGTACTAGTATGTGTAAGCTAAGCAGATGCAATTTAACCAAATTGGAAGCAATACAAGCTAGCCATCCGGCTGGAGTGGTGAGCATGATCATCTAGGACCTGAGAGCTTGGTGGGAGGCGGGCTACTTCGCCACCATCGCGGCTTTTTAGTTGGCTTCCAGGTGATGCCTATCTTTGCTGGGCTTGTCACTGGCTCGGCCAGTGCCCTGACTAGCTATTTTTCTTCTAGTACTCAAGGGATGGTGGTTCATGTAAAAAATATCTTTCCTTATCTTAATAAAGACCGACTTCAGCCTTTCGAATACAAGCTAGACACCATATGGAACATGCAACCACATATGACACCGCGAAGTTAAAGCAAGCACCTAGGATGGTGGTTCATTGCGAGCGAGGCCATCAACTCTAGAGCTACGTTTACCGCCTCTATCTGCTGACACTGCACCCTTTATAGTGCTGTAAAGAGTCGTGCCTACCCACGAAGAAAGCTGGCACGACTTCTCCTTTTTCTTTGTTGTGTCTCTCGAGGCAGAGTATGAAATACCCTTGCATAAAAACACAATAGTGAGAGTATGGGTGAAGTGTGTGCAGAACTAGTGCACTGTAAAAGTAGCAGATAGCAAGTGGCTGAAAAATAAATGACAGGAGACATATGATAGCTCTACAACATTGCATGGCAAACAAAATTAGATTACTCCGTATGATTTTGTAATATATGAGCATAGGAAATGTTGGTACTCCTCCAGCACACCGCCACATGTGGTCATATCTAAGATAATAGTTGACTGAAAATAAATAGGTCAGTCGATTTTTTTAATGAACCATTCGATCTATAAGGAACGGGCAGATGGCCTTCGTCTACCTCCCGCTAGTCACTGTTGACGATCTTTCTCAAAGCGCCAGCGACCACCGGCGCAGACCCCTGCCTCCGCTGCCCCGCCCTCCCCTCGACCTCACACCACCGCCGTGCTTGCTAGCCCCCCAGGCCATCCCTTTAATCCTGGACGACCTCCATATTGGGAACCAGTAGCTCTAGGCCCCACACGCTCCTAAGATAAACACCGAGGCGCTGCTTCCCCAGCATAATAGGTGTACTAGCGCCTGTTACGCCGGGGAATGCTTCCGTTAAATGGGAATCAACTGACCTAAAATTGAAATTCAGGGGGGCGACGGACCTCTAGCTAAGGTGAAATAGTATATGAGGAGAAACCTTGTGCATCACAAGTTACTAGGAACATCTAGTATCAAGAAGAAGCAGTCAACTAGTGTCTTCTGTGGGATGAATACCGTGCAAGCAGACACATAAGATTTTCATGAATGAGGGAAGAGGAGTACCCTTATCGGTTGCCAGTGTGGTCTCCTCCATATGTCGCGGCGATCTTCTTTTTTTTCCGGGGGAACCGATGTTTTGGGGAGCCATGGATCCTTGGAAAAACCCATGGCCAAATTGTTAACTGTGTTGCCAAGGCCGTATATCGCGGAGGGGAAGAAGATCTGAGGCGGCGAAGGACAACGTAGCAGGAACAGCTCCGGTGCGATGGACGGTGGCGAAGTTGGAGCGGCAGCGGTGAGGCGCAGACGGCATGGTTGAACTGGCTCGGGAACGGACGGCTCAGCGTCGGCTTCAACTACTAGCCATGGAGGGCGTTGCGGTTGAGGTTGTGGTAGACGATGATGTCGGGGTATCGACTCCGTCGTGATGGAGGAAGGCGGCGGTTGATGGGTGGGATGGGGTGGCGGATGGAGGACGCCGGGGTTTCACGGCTGGTGGAGAGGTAGTTTTTGTAACACCCCAAAAATTTAACCAGGAATTGTTTATTAAAATTTTGCCAGGAGTTTAAATTTTTTTACTTTCTGGATATTCTTTTGATTTGAGAACCTCTCTTTTCTTTAATATTGTGGAGTTTTTACCGCAAGTAAAAACTTTCCAAAATTATTATTGGGATTGTATACCCTATCTTGAAACATTTCCTTTATCAGTAGAATTATTCATACAAGTATTTTTCCATGAGCTATATTTCTCTTGAAAATGATTTTTCATAAGTTTTAGGGCCTCTTTTGCACTGCAACCATTTGATAAATGCATTTAAAATTTTCACCAAAATTTGGGGATGACATATGAAGTCCCTAAATCACTTTTATGAAAAAATATCCTTTATTCATTGGAGATTTTAAGCTCTACCCCTAGTTTTCAAAACTGGTCCAGTTGGTAAAATTGCACTACAACCTATTTAAACATTTCTTTAAAACTTCCACCAAAATCAGGGGATGTTAGTAGGAGTATATTATTCACCTTTATGCAAAAACCCACTGGTGTTCTTTGGAAAATTTGAGCAAAACATCCTCTTTTGCTCTCTGGACCAGATTGGCCTTTTCTACTGCAACTCCATTTTGTGTTGCTCTATTACCCATGATTCTTTTTCCTGCTTATAGTCCTCCCTACCAAACCCTTAAATCCAGGAGAGTGGACCCATTAGAATATTTTTGTTCCATGAAATGATAGCCTTTAGTTTCTGTCCAGTCTTGGTTTTCTCAAAAACTTGCACTAACAATTTTCTATCTTTGACAAACTAACCTTGCCACCCTCTTTAGCATCTAAAGAGACTATGATCTGGAGATTTTGTCCACCCCAAGAGTTGCCTAGATGCCCTTAGCATTTGGTCAAACACCTTGTGTGCATAGCTAGATTTGACATGATTTTTAGTTGGCATTGTGAGATTGATCCTCTAACCTAACTAACTTGTCCACTAAGCTCCTAGCTAACCCTAACCCAGGCCTGTTAACTACCAGCATCATCCGAGCTCTCTAACACGCGCTGGCTTTCCATTGAGCACCTGGTGTGCATGCGCTGGGCGCACCCAGAGCGCGCGTTTTGCACGTGCATGCGCACGGGTCACGGCGTCTGGCCCCTGGCCTTTGCTCACTTGCAGAGCCACGCCCGTCCTCATCCGCTCACCAGCACCCTCCAGGCCACCCCTGGAGCCCCACAATGCCGCCGTCAGGTCGGCCATAGCGGTTAGCGGCCAGCCACAGTGGGTTCCTGGCATGGATGGCGCCGCCCAAGCCATACGCGTGCGCCAGCTGCCCTCTAGAGCAGCTCGAGCTTATCCTAGAACGCGTCCGGTAGCGCCCGTCACCGCCACGGACCCCCTGCTGCAACAGAACGACGGTTCGCCGACGTGCTTATCCACGGCCGTGGAACCGACGTAGTTGCGCTATAAATGGAGACCCTCAAACACGTCCAGACCCTCAGGCGACCTCAAGCCGTTCCTCTAAAGCCCCCAGAGCCAGCAATCGACGGAGGGAAGCTTTCTTCCTCGTCTCTGGCCAGTTCGGCTGCCGCCGCCCTCCGGTCCAGTTCGTCAAAAGCGAGGCCTCCCCAGCCCATCCAGAGCCACCGCCCTCTTCCCCTCGATCTTGTAGAGCTGTCCAAACCCTCAGCTTTGACGGGGACCCACTGTAGCCCAGACCCCCAAAACCTCCCGAGGCCACCTCCGCTGCAGAGCTCGCCGCCGGGGACTCCCTCCACCCCCACCAACCTTGCAACCACCGGGAGGACCGCCCTGGACTGGTGGATCCATCCCTGCCCTCAGACCCCCGCGGGGAACTGCCGTTCATCGACGGCGATCGCCGGAGTCCCGCCTCCGCTCGTGTAGAGGAGAAAGGAGGGAGGGGCGACTGGTCAAACCTGATCAGTGGACCCCATGGGCCCACTGTCAGTGACCACGAACCGGTCCACGCTGGATTAAGTGAAGGCGTAAACCCAAAGTACGTCTTCGACGTGTTTTTATTTCGAAACGTTTTTCTTTTTTTGTTTATTAAAAAAAACAAAAATTTGACTAAACTTTGACTCGCTATAACTTTTTAAATATAACTCCAAATGATTTGATTCTTTTTCCTACCTCTCTCAAATTTCACCTAGTTTATTTTAAGATTTATTTCAAAAATAATTAGGAAAACTTTTGTACTGTTTTTAAAGTTTGTGTTGATTTGAATATTTTTCGAAATAGGATTGTTGGAGAGAGAAGAAAACTTTCAAAAGTTTTGGAATGCACCCTGCCTCTCCACAACTTGAAGGCAAGCATTCTGAACCTTGGCATAATATTGTCGTGTGTTGTTTGATACGGTTACGACACCCCTTGTCTTAGAGTTTTCGTTATTTTATGTGATGATATGAACATACTCATAAGTGCATATTGATGATTCTATGCTATTGGAATTTGATACGTTGTGATAGCAATCACCCTCGTATGCCTTTCATGCCTATTGGAAGAAATCCAGGAAAGCCACTGTCTTGGGTAGACACGAGCTTGTCTCCGGTCTTTGTCGAGACGGTTGTGTTCGGTATGGCATAGTAAGGTATGATGAGTGGTGATACTATCTATTGGTTGAAATATATTTGTTATGCTAATCATGTAGGAAATACTTGAACCCTCCTGAGTCGACCGTAGATGAAATATTGTTCCAGTAACCCCCATACTTGCTTCGTACTGCCACTTGTCCCTGCCATCGGTAGGGTACGGTTCAGTAAGTTGTCAACCCCTTTCTAGCACACATCGTACAGAGAGGCCATGGTGGAAGATACCGGCTGCATCCGGTAGGCATGCCACCTGGTCCGGGGGCATGGGTGTTTCCGGTTGTAGATGAGGGGGTAGCTCCCCTAGTTTGCGCCCGTTATAAATTTTGTGGTCCCATGCTACTCGAGGTTGTAGCCTCCCCACTTAGAGTTTTGCTTAACGAGTGTCGTGGGTGGTTCCAGACACCGATAAGCCAGGCTAGTGTGTGCGGTTAGGTGTGTTTTCAATTAAAATACCATAGACAGAATTTAGTCCCTATGGACTAAAGGAATCCGTTACCCGTGGGTAAAGAGTACACCCTTTGCAGAGATTATATCTATTCGAATAGCCGTGTCCATGGTTAAGGACTACAGTCTGGGTTGGGTCAAGTGTCGTTCTTAGTGTCGGTCTTCGAAGGAAAAACTGCTAAAAACAGAACATGGATCATGGCTTGTGACTCATGATGATTATGGTTATTATTATCGTGGACTAACCCTTTATATTATTTGAATTATTGAGTATCCCTGGGACGGTTCTACCTCCTGGATATTCTCTGTGATTTTTCTCTTATAAGCCCTTTATGTGGTGTCGCTCAGACGCCCGACTGTGGCCTGCTTGTCATTTAAATTACTAATAAGCCCTTTATGTGGTATTGCTCAGACGCCCGACTGTGGCCTGCTTGTCATTTAAATTACTTGTAAGCCCTTTATGTGGTGTCGCACAGACGCCCGACTGTGGCATGTTTGTTATTTATTTACTTTATAAGCCCTTTATGTGGTGTCGCTTAGACGCCCGACTGAGGCATGCTTTATATCATTATCCTTTCGAGGCGTCGCTTCAAACACCCGATCGGTGCATTTTATTTCCACTCCATTATTGCATATTCATGTTGTATATAAATAACCTATGTGCATGCATCAAGGATCTTATTTTGTGACTGACGTTGTGATCATAGAATATTTTAGAGCATGATCATCATTTGTATATTATACCTGTGTTCATAATGTTTGCGAGTACATTCAAAAGTACTCACTGGCTTGTCCCTCGCTATTGTCTTAGCCATATTTCTCGCATGGAGAGGAGCGTTGCGCTGACAGCCCTGGAACCTACGCAATGGTGATAGCAGCCTCGCGAAGATAGGAGTTATCCTGGTCAGCTGTTCATGTGGGAAATGGAGTCCTATGGCCACAGATGAACCTCAAACCGCTTCCGCCATCAACCACTAGAAAACCATTTGTTGTACTCATAGGCCAGAATGGTCTTGTACTACATATTTTGTATTTATATTAGAATTTCTGTATCAAGTTGGTGCCTCATCAGCTAACAGTAATCCTGGGGCTGGTGAGCACAAGGACCATTTTTGGGAAATTGATACCCCGAAAATTCGGTCCTGACAGTTTTTGCGCCCACGGAGTACGAATGGGGAATCGGATGGGTGGGCCGGGGGGAGGGGGAGAACCATGTTTCGGTCTAGGATGCGCTTGTTTTTGGCTTTTTTGAACAGAAGATGGGATGCACTTGTTTGAAATTTGGGGAAAATACAAACTTTGTCCTCCTCTTAAATTTCGGACCTACTGCGGGTCGGGGGTAGGATGGTAATCACATGTGTCCCAAATAGTGGGCGGGAGCGATTTCGGCCGCGCGCATGTGTGCTTAGGCGGCCATTATGTATGAATGTTTTTCGGAGGCGGTTGCGTGGCGTCTAGATGAAGCTACAAACCTACCCCAGTTTTGACCTTTGGACGTCTGGCCGGTAGGTTTCACGGGTCGAAGTTATTAGAAAAGTAATTTCCTTGTACTACCAAACATTGGTCTCACATGGTTTCGGGCGAACTGGGAAAGACTCGTTTCAGCGGTTCCACGACCCGATCAACAACATGTTCAAGTTGAATTATTAATCAGGTTCAACTTAATGTGAAAGGAAAATAACCGGCGTCATACTACCATGTTATGCATCACTTAATATATGCATCACATAACCGTGCAAAGACTGCACCAACCACGCTCCTATCCATCATAAACTCATGCTACCATTCTGGTTAAAATCTCACTTTACTTATACCAGAACCATTTCTAGCATTATCATCATTATTCATCATGCAAAATAATATTTAAACTGCTCATCAAACTCTATGTCCATATAATTTATTTCTCACTAGCAACTAAGTTCTCCTTATCTTGCCAACAATATTTACTTCAAACATTCTGAAGTTCAAGTATTTTAACATAACAAGCACATAACAGAATATATTTATCATGTAACTAATTTAAATGCATCAATATTCATAAGTTCAAGTATGAAAATCATAAATATTGAAGTGGCACCATAAAAATGCTACTGTGGCTTGCCTTAGCACTGATGAGGTTCACAAAGCTCCTGGTGATCCTCAAGACAAGCTGGCTCTTCTGAAAGTATTCAAAACCACAAAATAAAAATATCAAGAAACCTTCTGAAAATTGCCAGAAAATCTAGACAGCAACGAAAAATCCCATCATTTGGGTGCTGTTAAATTTTTGGACACAAAACACGATGCAAAAAGAATCAATGCATTTGGACTTGTAGAATAGAAGTTATGGCCATTTGAATTCTCCTGGAATTTAAATGAATTTGAAAATAAAAATAGAGGGGGTGACGTCGAAGGCGTAATCTCCCAGGGCACCACCACTCATACCGCTTCACGCGCGTAGTGAGTGGCTGACTAGCGGGCCCCGCTAGTCAGGCCGGAGGGAGGGGAGAGGGAAACAGAGGGGAACGGTGATTCGCCGGAGCTCACGCCGGCGATGAGATTTCTTGGAGGCAAACGAGAGGGAGGGAACGACGAAGAAGGAGATTGCGCACCTGCCCGTACCCGTAGCGTGGCTAATGGTGGCCGGATGGCGTCGGATTTGACCACTCCAGCGGCGACAGAAGGCGGAGGTCCCCGGAGTTGAAGAAGATGGTGGCTTGGGGTGGCTCCAGGGGCTCTAGCTAGGCGCGTTGGCTTCACGTAGGAGAGGCGGAGGCCCTGACAGGGTCGCCTTGGCTTGGGGGTGGCCGGAGCTGCAGGAACGATCCAGAGGGGATCGCCGACGAGCTCCGCTCAGGGCCGGCACCCTGCGGCCTACCCGGCCGGGCTGCGGCTTCTAGTGGTTCTAGGAGGGAGTGGGAGTGAGTTGCGATGCTCCAGGAGGCTGCTGAGTGGGGCTTTTATAGGCGGGGTGGCGAGGAGGGCTCGGGCTCCGCCGGAGGACACCTGTCCCCGGGGCCCGGCGACGAACGGTGCGAGAGAGCGATAGAGAAGGCGATGGAGGTCACGCAACAACTGTACGCGGGTGCGGAGGAGCATAGGAACGAGGGGGAAAGAGACGAACACAGTGCGCGCGCACTGAGCCATTGGCCGGACCGTGCCCGTGCTCGCTGCAGCGAGATCCGGCGTCGGCGAGTGGCAGGGAGGAGTTATGGGGGTGGAGACGAGGATGGTGGCAAGGGGAGACACACTCTGGCCGGCCGAGCAGCGAGCACGCGCTCAACAGAGGGGCTGGCGACGCGCAGAGCGCGTGTTTGGCATGCCAGCACGCTTGGACGAACGCGGTCACCGCGTGGACCATGACATCAGGCCACCTATGCACTAACAAGGATGTCTTGCGTGTAGTCCTTAGTAAACTTAGGTGTTACAATGGCTCGGTTTGGTTCCAGGTGCAGTAGCAGTAAAATGGTGATGAGGTTAAGTTACTGGATAGAAACTTTGGGCAGTTACTGTGGTCAAACCACAGGGATTCAAAGGCTGAGCTTTGGGGTTTTACTGACTCTTACTAAGGTAAATAAGCTCAGGGAAAACCAGCTACATTGGAGCTAGTAAAAAGGTAGTTGCTGTAGAAACTACCATTTCAGCCCAGAAGTGATTTTATTTTTTGTAGCAAAAATGCTACAAAGAGTGGTGAAATATTTTTGCTCAAAAATGTGCCCCAGGGTCCAAAGAATATTTGGGATTTTACTCAGGATTTTTGGGGCAAGAAAAATTAGGGTTGCTTTGGAGCTCAAGGAGTTAGCTAGGGTTTTGGAGGCAAAAATGAATATTTTTCATTTAAGAAAAATATTCCAAGCAATATTGTTGGGTTGGTCAGGGGTGAAATGATGGCTTAGAGGAGGAGAGGGAACACTTGGGTGAAAATCAAGGGATACCCAAGTGGCTAAGTCCAAATGAAATGATTCAAAACTCCAAATTCAAAATCAACTCAGCTGAAAATCAAGCAAAGAAA
The DNA here is from genome assembly GCF_018294505.1 of Triticum aestivum. NCBI lineage: Eukaryota > Viridiplantae > Streptophyta > Magnoliopsida > Poales > Poaceae > Triticum > Triticum aestivum. Next base: position 237,992,074 of record NC_057813.1, read on the forward strand.
AAGAGGGCAAAAACCAGGCTGTCACAAACCTCCCCCACTTAGAATGAATCTCGTCCTCGAGATTCGGTTGCTTGGGAAAACCATTCTGGATAACATGCCCTTAGAAATTCTTCTGATTCCCAGGTTGATTCTGATTCGGTATGATGCATCCATCGAACCTTGTAAAACTTTCGTGACTTACTACGTGTGACCCTTTCCATCTGATCCAAAATTTTCACTGGCCTCTCTTTGTACTTCAAGTCTTTTTCCAGTTCTATCTCTGCCAAATCAGTCTTTTTCTCGGGTGGTGAGATGCACCGTCGCAGTTGTGAAACGTGGAACACGTTGTGCACGTCTGACAGTTCCGGGGGCAGCTCCAACTGATATGCCACAGCACCTACTCGCGTCATGACGGGAAATGGACTAATAAACCTGGGTGCCAATTTTCCACGGGTTTGGAACCTTTTTATTCCCTTCATGGGTGTGACTCGAAGGTAGACATGTTCTCTGGGTTCAAAACTGATTTGCCGGTGCTTTGCATCGTAATAACTTTTCTGTCGCAATTTTGCGAGTTGTAATCTGTCTCGGATCTCCTTGACTTGCTTTTCGGATTCCAGCATGAGATCTATTCCGAAAATATGGCTATCTCCGATTTGAGACCAATTTAATGGAGCGCGGCACTTACGGCCAAACAAAGCTTCATATGGTGACATCTTTAAACTGGTCTGGAACCCATTGTTATACGATAACTCAGCGTATAGCAAACAATCTTCCCATTGAGGTCCTTGGGCCAAAACGCAGGCTCTGAGCATATCTTCGAGTATATGATTTACTCTTTCCGTTTGCCCATCCGTTTGAGGATGATAAGCGGTGTTGTATTTTAATTCTGTTCCGAGGGCCTGATGGAGACGGGACCAGAAAGCAGAGGTGAAAAGTGAACCTCGGTCAGAAGTGATAGTTCGGGGAACTCCATGTAAACTGACAATCCTGGATACATACAGTCGGGCAAGCTCATCTGCTCGGTATGAGGTTTTGACTGGGAGGAAGTGGGCCACCTTGGTTAATGTATCCACTATGACCCAGATCGCATTATTGCCTCGTCGGATCCTGGGTAATCCTATGATGAAATCCATACAGACATCGTCCCATTTCCATTGCGACACGGGCAGTGGTTGGAGAAGTCCCGCTGGTTTCTGATGTTCCGCCTTAACTTTGTTGCATATGTCGCAACAGGCCACGAAATAAGCAGTGTCTTTCTTCATTCCATCCCACCAGAATATTTGTTGAAGGTCTTCATACATTTTTGTACCTCCAAGGTGGATTGAATACGAGGACTCGTGAGCTTCGGACAAAACTTTCCGCTTTAGTCCAGCTTGATTAGGCACACAAATCCTTCCCCTGAATCGGAGGGTACCACACTGATCGTTCGAAAAATCGGATGACTTGATGCGTTTCTGCAGATTGGCATCGCCTGACTGGGACTTACGGATTTCTTCCTCAAGAGTAGGGGTAACCGTCAGAATGTTGGCAAGGCCAGCCTCAACTATGACCAGGTTGAGCTGAGCAATTTCTTCTTTAAGTTCGGAAGGTAGAGATTCCAACATGACGTTTAAACTGACGGGCTTTCGACTGAGTGCATCGGCAACCACGTTGGCCTTACCTGGATGGTAATTTATTCCAAGATCATAATCCTTGACCAACTCCAGCCATCTTCGCTGACGAAGATTTAAATCCGGATGAGTAAATATGTATTTGAGACTTTTGTGATCGGTAAAAATTTGGCACTTTTTTCCAGTGAGGTAGTGTCTCCAAATTTTTAAAGCATGTACTACCGCGGCCAATTCCAAATCATGAGTGGGGTAATTTCCTTCATTGGGTCGTAGCTGCCGTGAGGTGTAAGCAACTACCTTGCCATCTTGCATAAGCACGCAACCAAGACTTTGCTGGGAAGCGTCACAATATACGTCAAAGCTATAGTAGATATCTTGTAGTGTTAATACTGGCGCAGTTGTTAAGCGTTTCTTTAACTCGGTGAAACTTTTCTCACAGTCTGACGTCCATTCAAACTTCTTATCCTTTTTAAGCAGCTCCATCATGGGCTTAGCAATCTTGGAGAACCCTTCAATGAAATGACGGTAGTATCCGGCTAATCCAAGAAAACTTCGGATTTGAGACACGGTGGCAGGTGGAAAACAGTCGATCACGTCTTTTACTTTGCTTGGGTCCACGGCTATACCTTCAGCGGATAGCACATGCCCGAAGAATCCAACTTGCTTGAGCCAAAACTTGCATTTACTGAATTTGGCATACAATTGGTGCTCACAGAGTCGTTGTAATACTGCGCGGAGGTGTCCTTTATGCTCGTCTTCACTTCTTGAGTAAATAAGTATATCATCAATGAAGACGACCACGAACTTATCAAGGAAATCCATGAATACCTTGTTCATCATGTGCAGGAAAAAGGCGGGGGCATTGGTGAGGCCGAAGGACATGACGGTATATTCATAAATACCATAGCGAGTGGTGAACACGGTCTTGGGAATATCCTCCTTCTTAATTTTGAGCTGGTAATATCCAATCCGCAAATCAATCTTTGAGAATACCTTGGCTCCACTAAGCTGATCAAACAAATCATCAATTCTTGGCAGAGGGTATTTGTTTTTGATCGTGACATCATTCAACTGTCGGTAGTCCACACACATATGAAGACTGCCATCTTTCTTGTCCACAAAAATAGCGGGTGATCCCCATGGCGAGGAACTTGGGCGGATATATCCTTTTTGGAGCATCTCATCGAGCTGGTTCTTTAGCTCCACCAACTCGGATGATGCCATTTAACAATATTTCTTGTGTATTGGTGTGGTTCTGGGCACAAGTTCTATTGCAAACTCAAGCTCTCGGTCAGGTGGCATGCCTGGCAGTTCTTCTGGGAATACATCGGGAAACTCACTGACTACTGAAATTATTTCCATTTCTGCTATTGCGGTAAAAACAATTTCCTCGGAGGGTATGCTTCTACGAGCAATAAACTTGGTAGCTTGTCCATCTTGTCCGGTCAAGTTGACTTCTCGGGTCCCACAATTTATGCACACTTGGTACTGAGTCAGCCCATTCATACCCAAGATAACATCCAATTTATCAGACTCAATGAGTATCAAAGATGTTGGAAAACGGATTTCATTGATACTGACTTCCAGGTTGCGACAGACAAAATTGCTTTGAATAATAGATCCCGGGGTTTGTACCAACATATTCTTGCCCAAAAGTGAACAAGGAAATTTGTTTTGGGCAACAAAACTCCGAGAAATAGAAGAGTGGGAAGCCCAGAGTCAAATAAAATTACTGCAGGTAGGTTATTAACAGGGGAACATACCAATGACGACTTCGAGATTTTCTTGGGCTTCGTCGGCTGAAATTTGATGAACGTATCCCGTGACGTCGTGCTAACTTGGACCGGCTTCCAAATAATGGATTTGAGGCTTGAACGTAGCATTGGTCCGATTGTTCTTGGGACACTGTTTGGCATAATGTCCGGTTTGTCCGCAACTATAACAGGAATTGTTGCGCAGACGATTCTCCATAACTGGGTTGAGCACGTCATTCTTGACTTGGGTGGCGGTCTTGTTAACATTTTGTTGCCAACTAGGCTGGTATGCCACCAGAGTTGGCTGCCAGGTACGAACCTTCTGCACCGGTCGCATTTCTTTCTTGGGCTCAAACTTGCGCTTGTGATCGTTATGGGGAGACTTATTATCTGACACGAGCTTGTGTTCCCTTTCAGCAATGAAAGCCTTGTTCACCAGGGTTTGGAAATCCGGAAAATTGAACACACTGAGAGCACAACGAAGTTGCGGGTTTAATCCACCAAGAAATTGGTCCATCTTCCTTTCTTCAATGGCCATGTCATATTGAGAGTAACGTGACAGGTGATTGAATTTTTGCAAATATTCTCCCACTGACTGACTTCCTTGGAGGAGCGCGAGAAATTCACGCTGCTTAGTCTTCATAATTCCCGCAGGGATGTGATATTTCCGGAATTGCTCCTTGAATCTTGACTAGGTAATTGCTTCATTCTCACTCCCTATGGCTTTCTCACTTTCCCACCATATGGCAGTAGTGCCTTCCAGATAATATGTGGAAAATGGAACTTTATCCCCTTCATCAGTTCGAGCAACCTCAAGTTTGTTTTCCATAGTTCTTAACCAATCATCTGCATCCAAGGGATCAATGGCCTAACTGAAACTGGGAGGCTTAGTCCTTTGAAAATCAGATATCTTCGAGTGAGGGGCAGGCTGATTTCCATTCTGTCCAACCATTGCTTGAATACTTCTGAATACTTCCATTAGATCATTTTTTCGTCGTTCCTCGAACATACGCATAATTTTCTCGGTGGAGGGCGGATTTGGCGGTGGAGGCGGTGGTGGAACGTACGGCTCGGGTGATTGTCCTGCCTGTCGTGCGGAACGCCGAACAGGAGAACCCTCGCGAACGTTGCTACTGCAGCCTCCCCGTGTCATCCTAATATGACTTTTCCCAAGTCAACGCAACCGAGATGAGAAGCATTCAACAAAAACTGGGGAGAAGCCAGCGACAAAAACCAAGCGAAACCAAAAAGACGAAGAAAATATGGCGAATAAAATAAAGTCCAACATAATTATACATAGACTCATACATTAAAGATAACAACATGCCAGGTCCAACTACCCTCATACATGAAATGAAACATCATGGCTCATACGACTACATCCATACTCCATCCCGATGACTGAGAATACTCGAAAGCTCTACTCCTCGGCTGGCGCTACGGGGTCCTCTCCTGAAGCGGACTCGGATCCAGAACTGACGGGGTTAACGGAGACCTCCGGGTTAAAAGTGACACGACGACGCTGCCTCGAGGGCTCTCCCTCTGTGGCAGGTGGAGGGTGGATCATCGGGGCTGCAAGATTGGCGAGAAGTGAAACTCACTCGGCAGGAGCACTAAGTCGACTCGCAGTCGCGGTGCCTGAGCTACTCGGGGGAGTAACCGGAGAAACAAGGGATCTAGAACTGGCAGGAACGTAGGGAATAAATCCCACAGATGGAGAAGTAGTGGCTGAGCGAGCAGAGACTAAAGTAGAAGCTAAAGCAGTACGGGCACGACTCAGCTCACGAGCCAGCTCGTAGATCAGAAGATAGCTAGCAGTGATGTAGCGAGAAAGGTGGCTATCTACACTATCCGAATCCGGATCAATGATAGGGAAATGGACATGACCATTATCGTGGAGATAAGGGTAGTAATGGAAACCTGGGTGATTCTGCATCCGGACCTCGTTGAAGGGAGCTTAACAAGTACCTCGAATGCAGCAAACTGGACAGCCTGAGAAGCGGAAGAAGCGTAGCCTCTACGAGAGGTACGAGTGTAAGAGCCGGAATTAGAACTGGTGCGCAGAGTAACCACGGCGTGATACTCATACACTGAGTCAGCTAGGCGCTCCCGGTACACACGATAGATTGGATCATCTCCGTGAGGGTACAACCAACGCCACACGTTACGAAGGAGATGCGGTGACGTGTACGGCATCAGTTGCAACTAGCACGGATACAACACCGGAGCCATCTACACTCACAACCATTGGCAGGTTAGCATAGAAAAATATATTCAGTGTAAGCAATGCAACAACCAGCTACAGTTATTACCGACACTCAGCTACAACTCGTATCTAGCGTCCAGTTAACTCGGCTTAGTATAGCGTGGCCTACAGTCATCGCGGCTCTGATACCATGTGTCGGTGTACTAGAGTAGGGGTACCCCAGTATCCCAAACTTGTGCACGGGCAGTTGCAGCACCCCGTGGCAAGGCTTGCCGGGTGACCGCCAAGGTCCTCCGTGGTTCCTTTGGAGCCATTCAAGAACAAAGTATTCAAGCCAACGAGACAAGGCCCCGGCAAGAGGAGCTTGCCGGGAAGGCCAACCAAGGCATCTCAAGGAACTTGCCGCAACGCGCCACGCGTCCCGGCGAGGCCCGGTGAGCGACAAGCTTCCGGACGCGACAAGACAACGACCGCGACAAGGCACTTGCCGCGGCAAACTACCACTCTGTACCCGCACTCCAGCACATCGACCAACGTGTCGCCCTGGGACCTTTCCAGGCGCGCGTGGCAAGAGGCTGTGCGGCCAGCGGTGCGCGGTGGCAAGCGACGCTGACAAGATTGCCATTGTGGCAAGTGGTGGCGTCCCTGATGGTCCCTTTTTGCACTATTTGGGCGACGTAGACGGGCATTTAATGCCTTTGTCCCCTGCCGTCAGGGTTAGGTATGATACACTGTACAGGTAGTTGTACCAACCGCAATTCCTTTTCCATTTTTACCCTTGTCTACATTGCCACCTGTCGGAGACCCCTTTAGCATATAAAAGGAGGCCCATCCACAACGTAGAGGAGGAGGTCGGAGGCAGAAAAACACTCACGCTCGGTCTCGTTAGCAGCTAGTGTGTGCTGTAGCACTCAGCGCTCCCGAGCAAGAACTCAATACACTCAGACATGCAGCAGTAGGAGTGTTATCTCTCCGGAGAGCTCCGAAGCTGGGTAAACTGCTCATGTGCTTTGCCTCGATCCGCTCTTTGTGCGATCTCCGCCCCCCGCCGAACCGAAAGGGGCTCGGTCCGCCGGTCCCATAGGTGTTCGTGGATCAGTTTCCCCGACATCTTTGGCGCGCCAGGTAGGGGGACGCCGTGGGCGCCGTTGAGGCCTACGAGAAGGGTCTCGCCCTCGCCAAGGGCTACTCCTGCCTCGGCGCCGCGCGCCTCGGGTCGGAGGCAGAAAAACACTCACGCTCGGTCTCGTTAGCAGCTAGTGTGTACTGTAGCACTCAGCGCTCCCGAGGAAGAACTCAATACACTCAGACATGCAGCGGTAGGAGTGTTATCTCTCCGGAGAGCTCCGAAGCTGGGTAAACTGCTCGTGTGCTTCGCCTCGATCCGCTCTTTGTGCGATCTCCGCCCCCCGCCAAACCGAAAGGGGCTCGGTCCGCCGGTCCCATAGGTGTTCATGGATCAGTTTTCCCGACATCTTTGGCGCGCCAGGTAGGGGGCGTCGAGGTTGTGTGAACCTGATCCGATGTTCACACGAGCTAGATCTTCATCTTCTTCATCGACATGCCACCGAAGAAGAAGGCTTCAGCGGCAGCTGTTCCGTCCACGTCGATCTCACCACCACCGGAGCAAACGGGTGGTGGGGTAGACGCCGGCGGAAGAACGGGCATCGACGAGGGAGCCCACGGTGCTGCTAGGTCCAAGGACAAGGCTGCGCAGACCTCGGCGTCCGTACATGCACCGCGCCCATCTCAGGAGGCGCAGGACCGACATCGTCATGGTATTCGCAGTGCCATACGTTTGTTGGACCAAGATCGAGTTGGTGGATCTCGGGGTACTCAAGACCAGCATGCATGCCAACATGCTGGCACGAGCGAGACACGGTCGCCTGGACAGGATACTGCTCCTTCTAACATAGTTAGAAGTCCGAGCATATCCCGCTCCTTGCACCGTTCGCCACTGCCGCCCACCACTCCAGCAGAAGCTTTGGTGCGAGCTCAACTGCTCCTGGATTACCCTCCAACGGCAGACAAGATCGATGAATGGAGGGCCACCCTTCAGAGTCTCATCGGCTTTGCCAACGGCGACACTCCGCGGCAACCAAGTACGTCGCTGCCGCGGCAGGACTGCCAGGCACGAGCCGATGGCGACAAAACCGGTGGGGGTGCAACCACCATGCACTCTCCACCCCGAAGGCCAAGATCGCCAACTCGCCGGATCCACCTCGACAGCGACTCCACCGCATCATCAAATCCACGAGCTCGTCGCGATCAGCGCCAAGTTCTTCACGAACGACAGCAAGAAGACGCTCGAACTTGCATCGAGCGCCGAAGAGAAGTGCGGCGTCAATCGGACCAGCGCACTGGGCCCTCTATCGATATGCATGCACCAGGGGAACCAGGCGACTTGCCGTACGCGGTAGGATACCCTGCGTTCACTCGTGAGCTGCGGCAAGTCCAGTGGCCCAGCACGAAGAATTTCAAGCCAGACGTACCAGAGAAGTACGACGACAAGTCGCATCCGTCGGAGTTCCTCAGCATCTACACCATCGCGGTGCAAGCTGCCGGGGGGCGGGACGACAAGATCCTGGCCAACTACTTCCCGCTGGTGCTCAAGCCCAATGTCAGATCCTGGCTCATGCACTTGCCGGACAACTCCATATCCTCTTGGGCAGACCTATGCCATCAGTTTGTTGGCGCCTTTACAGGCGGCCACAAGCCTCATGGCCAAGAGAGCGACCTTCATCTGCTCGCCCAGAAGGAAGGAGAGCCCCTGCACAAGTACATTCAGAAATTCAGCCGCGTACAGCACAACATCCCAGATGTCCACCCTGCCGTGGTAATCAGCGTGTTCCATCAGAACGTGCGAAACCGCCGGATGCGGGAGGAGATGGCGACGTGCAAGATTAGAGACGTTAGTGAGCTGTTTGCCCTGGCCGACAAGTGTGCACGTGCTGAGGAAGGGAGGAAACTACCCGGAGAGAATACAGAAGCAGGAGGATCTGATAGTGAGGAGGTTGCCCCGGCAAAGAAAAACCGGTGGCGGAACAACAGGAAGAAGAAAGGCAAAGATGTGCTAGTCGTTGAGCAGTCCGGCAACGGAGGTGGCGCCAAGAAAGCCAAAGCTGGTAGCTCCGGCAAGGAGATTGCCACAGGCACCAACTACCAGGCTGTGGCGGTCGCCAAGAAGCAGGACGGCACCAACAAGCAGTACTGCAAGATCCACCGCACCAAGGGCCATGACCTCCAAAGCTGCAAGAAGGTCGAGCAGCTTGTCGAGCAGCAAAAGGCTGAATACGAGCGACGCGACAAGGAGAAGGCCCAGGAAGGTGCTGGAGGAGCCGGCAAGAAACGCCTCGGCCGAGGAGGACGCCACGGCAAGGCCAAGCAGCGACAAGGAGACAGACCTCCCCGCGACTGCGACAAGGATGAAGATGACAACGATGATGAAGATATGGATGATGACAAGACCGATGAGAAGGAGTTCCAGAAAGCCACAGAGGTCTTGTGCGTTGACGGCGGTGCTTCTCTGCATACTTCACATCGCCAGCTCAAGCAGTGGGTGCGGGAAGTCAATGCGGCAGAACCACCCGTCGAGTCACGCAAGCCTCTGAAATGGTCCAGCACGCCTATCATCTTTGATATTGAGGACCACCCTGATCGCATAACTGCGGTCGGGTGCTTGCCGATGTTGGTTTCACCAACTATCTGCAACCTCAAGGTCACTAAGATGCTAGTTGACGGCGGGGCCGGCTTGAACCTGATCTCCTCCGTGGTACTCCAGAAACTCCAGATCCCTGATGGCGAGCTCGAAGAGACCGGCACATTCCAAGGAATCAATCCGGGAAGGAGCAAGCCGAAGGGAAAGATCACGTTGCCGGTGACATTTCGCAGCGAGTGGAACTTCAGGACTGAGAGGGTCACTTTTGACGTTGCTGACTTTCCATTGCCTTACAATGCGATACTCGGCCGTCCAGGACTCGTCAAATTCATGGCAGCCTCTCACTATGCATACAACATGCTGAAGATGCCAGGCCCGATAAGTGTCATCTCTGTCCCTGGCGACAAGAAGGATGCTCTTATCTGCGCCGACAAGATCTACCGGGAAGCAGCAGCCGCAACAGATCGCAAGTCACTTGCCGTTGAAGCTCCCGGGGTGAAGAAGAAGACCAAGTCCGGCAAGAGTTCTGATGCCCACTCCGGCAAGCGCACCTCTTCGGAGTGCTGCGCTACCATCGAGGACGCACCATCGAGCTCCACCGGCAAGTGTAAGAAGACAATGGAAGCTCCACCAAAGACCAACAAGGTGTCCGCCAAGGAGGATGGCACTGGTGGTACCTTTACCATTAGTGCCACTCTCGACCCTAAATAGGAAAGCGCGCTCGTTGCTTTCCTGCGGGCGAACGTCGACATATTTGCGTGGCAACCGTCTGACATCCCCGGTGTTCCCAGGAAAGTAATCGAGCACCATCTTGACGTTTGTCCTCATGTGCGGCCCGTCAAGCAGAAAGTTAGGAAGCAGGCAGTGGAGCGCCAAGAATTCATCGCAGAAGAAATCAAGAAATTGGAAGCAACAGGCCTTGTCAGAGGAGTCCTCCATCCTACATGGTTGGCCAACCCTATAGTCGTGCGCAAGGCAAACGGGAAATGGAGGCTTTGTATCGACTTTACCGATGTCAATAAAGCTTGTCCCAAAGACCCATTTCCCTTGCCGCGCATTGACCAGATTGTTGACTCCACGGCCGGATGTGACTTGCTTTCATTTCTTGATGCATACTCAGGATACCATCAGATCTTCATGGCAGAAGAGGATGAGGAGAAGACCGCATTCATCACCCCATGTGGCACATACTGTTTCGTACGGATGCCTTTCGGTTTAAAGAATGCTGGTTCAACATTTGCAAGGGTAGTCCATGACACTTTTGAGCCACAAATACACAGAAATGTGGAAGCCTACATGGATGACATAGTAGTCAAGAGCAAGGGCAAGGCAACTCTGATTCAAGATTTAGACGAAACCTTTGCAAATCTGTGCAAGATCAACCTCAAGCTTAACCCCGAGAAGTGTGTGTTTGGAGTCCCCTCCGGCAAGCTTCTCGGGTTCTTCATGTCTCAGCGGGGAATTGAAGCCAATCCCGACAAGATCAAGGCCATTGAGCAGATTGAAGCACCAAAGCGCGTCAAGGATGTACGAAGACTTGCCGGTTGCGTAGCTGCTCTCAGCAGGTTTATCTCTAGGTCTACTGAGCACGCCCTGCCATTTTTCAAAATATTGAAAAAGGCAGGTCCAATGAAATGGACTCCGGAAGCGGAGGCTGCACTGCAGGACTTCAAGAGATACCTGTCCTCCACTCCAACACTTGTCGCACCTAAGCCACAAGAGAAGTTGCTGCTATATATAGCGGCAACCAATCAAGTGGTTAGTGCTGTGTTAGTAGCAGAGAGGGAGGTGGATGATGAGCCAGCAACCACGGCAGATGCATCCAGCGACAAGCAGGGGACTTCACCGGCAAGCTCTGGTCCCGACAAAGATGGATCTGCGCAGGCGCGTGAGAAGATGCAGAAAAGAATGGTGCAGCGCCCAGTTTACTTTGTCAGTTCCCTTCTGCAGGGGGCTAGGTCAAGGTACTCTAGTGTGCAGAAATTGCTTTTCGGCCTTCTCATGGCCTCGAGAAAGCTGCGCCATTACTTCCAAGCACATGAGATCACAGTCGTCACTCGTTTTCCGCTGAAGAGGATACTGCAAAATCCAGAAGCAACAGGCAGGATTGTCGAGTGGGCACTAGAACTGTCAAGCTTTGGCCTCAAGTTTGAGAGCACTTCAACTATCCAAAGCAGAGCATTGGCGGAGTTCATAGCAGAATGGACGCCAACACAAGATGAAGAAATTCTAGAAATGAGCATCCGCGTCAAGGAAGAAAGCAAAGAGTGGCTGATGTACTTTGATGGTGCCTTCTCGCTACAAGGCGCCGGTGCGGGCGTGCTACTTGTTGCACCCACCGGAGAGCACCTCAAGTACGTAGTCCAGATGCACTTTCCCAAGGAGCAAGCAACAAACAATACCGCGGAGTATGAAGGTTTGCTTGCCGGTCTCAGGATCGCAGCAGACCTTGGGATCAAGAAGCTCATTGTCAGGGGTGACTCATAGCTTGTCGTCTGCTAAGTGAACAAGAATTATCAGAGTCTGTTGATGGAAGCTTACGTTGATGAAGTGAGAAAGCTAGAAGAGCACTTTGACGGCCTACAGATGGAACATGTTCCAAGAGCTCAGAACGACATTGCCGATGGCCTGTCGAAGTGCGCTGCACTTAAGTTACCTGTGGAAGCAGGGATCTTTGTGCTCAAACTGACTCAACCGTCTGTAACGCCATCAACTGGACAGAGCAAGAAGAGGAAGTTGATCTCTGGTGACTATTTTCCGGCAGAGCTCCCCAAAGCCGCCACCAAGAAGGTCCTCAAGATCAACACCAAAGGTGCTAAGGAGCAATCTGCTCCGGCAAGCCCTAGGGTTTGTTCCGTTGAAGCAGGCGCTCCCAACAAGTTTTGCTCCGGCAAGCTTGCCGGGGAACGTCAAGCTCCGGCTAAGCCGCAGGTTCTCGCCGTAGAAGCGGATGTTCTCGCAGCAGCAGATGTGCCTTTAGTCCTTGTTGTCGAGCCGCAAGCTCCAGCATGGGCACAGCAGATTGTCCGTTTCCTTCAGACAGGAGAACTTCCCGAAGAGCAAGAAGAAGCGGAAAGAGTAGCCCAGCAGTCAAGTATGTACCAGTTTGTCGAAAACACACTGTACAGAAGAAGACTCAACGGTGTGAAATTGAAGTGTATTCACCGGGAAGACGGACAAAAGCTGTTGGCAGAGATACATGCAGGCATATGTGGTCACCACATTGGCGCAAGAGCACTTGCCGGCAAAGCGTTCCGGCAAGGTTTATTTTGGCCGACAACCCTCCAGGATGCAACTGCACAAGTAACCAAGTGTGAAGCGTGCCAGTTCCATTCCAAGCAGATACACCAGCCAGCTCAAGCTCTCCAGACGATCCCTTTGTCTTGGCCATTTTTGGTCTGGGGGCTCGACATCCTCGGCCCCTTTCCCCGAGCTGTCGGGGGCTTTGAGTACTTGTACGTTGCAATCGACAAGTTCACAAAGTGGCCGGAAGTGGAAGCAGTGAGGAAGGTGACAGCACAGTCAACAGTCAAGTTCTTCAGGTCAATTGTTTGCCGCTTCGGGATCCCTAACAGGATCATCACCGACAACGGCACACAATTCATGAGCCGCACCTTCATGCAGTACGTCCAAGATCTTGGCGCCAAGGTCTGCTTCGCTTCTGTTGCTCATCCGAGAAGTAACGGTCAAGCGGAGAGGGCGAATGCTGAAGTGCTGTGCGGGCTCAAGACCAGGACTTTCGACAGGCTGCGCAAGTGCGGAAAGAACTGGATTGAGGAGCTGCCGGTGGTTCTTTGGTCGATCAGGACGACGCCAAATCCAGCCACTGGCCAGACACCTTTCTCTCTAGTCTATGGAGCAGAGGCAGTTCTCCCCACGGAACTCGTATACGGGTCACCTCGAGTACTCGCTTATGATGAGCTTGAGCAAGAGCAGTTGCGACAAGATGACGCGCTGCTCCTTGAGGAGGACCGTCTTCAGGCCGCTGTACGAGCTGCTCGATACCAGCAAGCTTTGCGCCGCTACCATAGCCGCAAAGTTAATGCCAGAAGTCTCGAGGAAGGCGACCTTGTTCTTCGGTGTGTTCAGTCCGCCAAGAATTCCAACAAGTTGACGCCGAAGTGGGAAGGCCCTTACCGGGTGAAATGAGTCACTAGGCCTGGCGCTGTCCGCCTTGAGACCGAAGATGGCATTCTGGTGAGCAACTCCTGGAACATTGAGCATCTTCGTAAGTTTTACCCATAGGGCGCAGTTGCCGGAACCTATTCCGGCAACCACCTTTTGTACAAGTCTTGCTGATGTTGCATGTAATCCTTTGTACGAAGCCGGGCGCAGACCCCGTGCATAAGTAAAGCTCATGTGCTCCGCACATCTTGTCAATTTCATGCTTTCTACTTTTTTTGCATGCGTTATCTGACACTTTGTGCAGCACCTACCCCCAGTAAGCAATAACGAGCCATAAGGCTCCATATCTTTATTTTCTCTTCTTTCTCTTTCTCAAAGAAAGGAAGGTTCCCTCGCCCACAAGTTTGCCGGGGGGAAAGGAGAAGATAATGGTGTGGACCAAGCGTCGTTCGAGGAAGTTTCGCCTTACCGGGAAGCAAACGACAGAAAAGCTAAGTTGCTAAAGTTTGAGCACTCAGTTTTAAAAATTTTAAGTTATCTTCCTCGAACGACCGTGCTTTGTATGGAAAACCTGTGCGCGGAGGAACCAACTCGTAGCTAGTTGCGCCCTTACTTTGTTTCGAGTCTGCTCAACAACTTAAGTGAGATGCGACTAGTTGCGACAAGGTTTCTTGTTGGTAGCGGCACCGCCAGCAGGCTGCTGACGTCCCGCACTCAGCGCTCGCGGCTAAGGTGCCTGCGCCGACAAGTTCCCTAAAAGCGTAGGGCAAAAACATACAAAGGAAGGAATCAAGTAAAGGAAATAACATAGCAATCGCTACCCAAAATAGAGTCATATTACAAGATAGCTTGTCGCAGCTTTAACAGATTGTTCTCATGACATGACCAGCAGTGACAAGAAAAAGAGAAAACGGGCGGCCTAATCTACGCGATCGCCCTCAACCCTCTTGATCCCGCTCACCTTGTCCACAATGGGTGTGACAAGGGCCTTGAGCGCTTCCAGATCAGCATCCGGCGGCAGGGACCTGAGGACGTTGGTGAGGTTGAGGCATGGGTTGCGGAAGGCCACCTTCACCGGCACCTTTTGAATAGCTCCCGCGCAGATCTTGCGCGACTCGTCGGCCAGCTGCTTTGGGATCTTCTCCTGGAGTCACTGGAGGGCCGTCGCCATGCCTTTGAAGAACTACAAGTACAACAAAGAATCTTACTCTTCTTCTTCCTCGTCGGAGCTGAGCGCGGAGAGATCAAAGTCCGGCTCGCCTCCAGTGCGACGAGGCGGAGGAGTAGGTTCCCTTGTCCGCTTGGCAGGAGCAGTAGCGGTGGACCAGGAAGACCCCGCTCCAGTTGCCGCAGCGGCGTGAGGCGCTCCCGCAGCAACAGTGCTTGCCGCAGTAGAGCGTATCACGCGGCGCGGCGGCTGTTGACTCGTCTGCCGCACCGCTACGTCCCCGGCCTTGCGGAGACGCCTTCTTGGTGGAGCTGGGGGCTCCGCTTGTGGCGAGCTGGCTGAAATTGGAGAGGAGGAGGAGCCGATCTTCAACGAGTCGCTCGCGCCCTCGGCGGGCTCACTCGACTCAGCTTCAGGCCCGACAAGCTCTTCCTCGCCAGCAAGCTCCTCTCGCTCGACAAGGCTTGCCGCCTCTGCTGCCTCTGCCTCCTCCATGGTGAATCCGAACTCGCCCGCGGCAGCGGCTGCTGCCGCCTCTTCCAGCCTAGTGGCGATGCGCTGCATCTCATCATTGGTGGTGTCGCGGGTGAGGCTCTTCTGTTCATCAGGGCGGACCGGCACTTCTACCAGGCCGTCAAAGAACTCCTGCACGACGTCATCTGCGGGCTCTTGCGAAGTTGGGACAATTCCATGCGAGTCGCACAGCTGCATCATTGCACGGATGTGGTCGAGCGAGGAGTTGTTGCACAGCGGAACGACACTCCTCGGCAACCTGAACACTCCGGGATGTTCAGGATCGTGCTTGAACAGTTCCATGAGCATCGCGTCCAGTTCCAGGACAGTGAAGTTAAAATTGAGGCCCGGGCGCAGCCTCATGATATCTGCCGCATTTTGGAACTCCCAGGCGGGTCTCCTCCTCTCCTGCAGGGGGCGATGCGGCGACGAAGAAAATCTGCGCCAACGGCGCCTACAGTGAGCCCGGCAACCCTAAGGCGTAGGATCCGGGTGACGGTAATCTTCAGCCTAGTGTCTTCCGGGGCCACGCTGCTCCAATCGTTGCCGCGCACTACTGGGGCTTGGCGCT
This sequence comes from Triticum aestivum, assembly GCF_018294505.1. NCBI lineage: Eukaryota > Viridiplantae > Streptophyta > Magnoliopsida > Poales > Poaceae > Triticum > Triticum aestivum. The sequence goes on from NC_057813.1 coordinate 238,007,658, forward strand.
GGGCGGTGAACAGCTGCGGGTTCTCCTTGACAATCCAGCACCAGTCTGCTCTCCATTCATCCCACTTGTTGCGGAGCCCTCCCTCCAGATAAGCGTCCTTCTTGCCGGTTGTAACGCCCCAGATGTAACTTTCCATATTTGTATCCAACTCTTGCCGTTTCCGGTGTCAAGTTATATTTATTTCTCGGGTTCGGGTCCTTGTCTCCGTGTGTTGTTTTCGTTTTCATGCATCTCATACCATGTCATCACGTGCATTGCATTTGCATACATGTTCATCTCATGCATTCGAGCATTTTCCCCGTTGTCCGTTTTGCATTCCGGCGCTTCGTTCTCCTCCGGTGGTCATTTCTAGTCTTCTTTCGTGTGTGGGGTTTAAACATTTCCGGATTGGACCGAGACTTGCCAAGCGGCCTTGGTTTACTACCGGTAGACCGCCTGTCAAGTTTCGTATCATTTGGACTTCGTTTCATACTCCAACGGTTAACCGAGGGACCGAAAAGGCCTCGTGTGTGTTGCAGCCCAACACCCCCCAAATTGGCCCAAAACCCACCAAACTCTGCTCCATGTCCTAGAGCGTTCGATCACGATCGTGTGGGCGAAAACCGCACCTCATTTGGACTCTCCTAGCTCCACTTATGCCTATTTATACCCCCTCCATTCGGATCTCTTCTTCCCCCGTCCGAAACCCTAGCTAAAAAAAAACTCCCAGCCACGGACGGACATGTCCGCCGCCTGACCGGACACGTCCGCCGGCGCCCCGACCACTCCGGTGCCGCCACGTGGCAGGACCACATCGCCGCGGCCGCCGGCCCGCAGGCCCACGCGGGGCCCTCCGCGCCGCCTCCCGGCCCACGTCA